>NW_028242244.1:0-144706 GCF_964263255.1 Lissotriton vulgaris | reverse complement strand
GACCCCGGACCAGTCGAACGTTGAAAAAATGGTCAATATTGATGAAATTTTAACATTTAATCTTTTGACTTTAAATAACGGTTGGATGTGAATTATTACTTTTTCAACTAAAATAAGTGTGTTTAAAGTCATTTCTGTGCCTGAAATTGGTCAAAATTGAAGATTCTGAGTAAGCAAAACTCTGTAAAAATGGCAATTTTGGTCACTGTGAGGGTTTAAAAAGTGGTTATTCAACATGAGGCCCGATCCAAATGACATTTTGAATCATTTTTGGTAGAGTCCAGAAAAATCAATTTTCTGATGAAAAACGATGACCCCGGACCAGTCGAACGTTGAAAAAATGGTCAATATTGATGAAATTTTAACATTTAATCTTTTGAATTTAAATGACGGTTGGATGTGAATTATCACTTTTTCAACTAAAATAAGTGTGTTTAAAGTCATTTCTGTGCCTGAAATTGGTCAAAATGTAAGATTTTGAGTAAGCAAAACTCTGTAAAAATGGCAATTTTGGTCACTGTGAGGGTTTAAAAAGTGGTTATTCAACATGAGGCCCAATCCAAATGACATTTTGAATCATTTTTGGTAGAGTCCAAAAAATCAATTTTCTGATGAAAAACGATGACCCCGGACCAGTCGAACGTTGAAAAAATGGTCAATATTGATGAAATTTTAACATTTAATCTTTTGACTTTAAATGACGGTTGGATGTGAATTATTACTTTTTCAACTAAAATAAGTGTGTTTAAAGTCATTTCTGTGCCTGAAATTGGTCAAAATTGAAGATTTTGAGTAAGCAAAACTCTGTAAAAATGGCAATTGTGGTCACTGTGAGGGTTTAAAAAGTGGTTATTCAACATGAGGCCCGATCCAAATGACATTTTGAATCATTTTTGGTAGAGTCCAAAAAATCAATTTTCTGATGAAAAACGATGACCCCGGACCAGTCGAACGTTGAAAAAATGGTCAATATTGATGAAATTTTAACATTTAATCTTTTGACTTTAAATGACGGTTGGATGTGAATTATTACTTTTTCAACTAAAATAAGTGTGTTTAAAGTCATTTCTGTGCCTGAAATTGGTCAAAATGTAAGATTTTGAGTAAGCAAAACTCTGTAAAAATGGCAATTTTGGTCACTGTGAGGGTTTAAAAAGTGGTTATTGAACATGAGGCCCGATCCAAATGACATTTTGAATCATTTTTGGTAGAGTCCAAAAAATCAATTTTCTGATGAAAAACGATGACCCCGGACCAGTCGAACGTTGAAAAAATGGTCAATATTGATTAAATTTTTACATTTAATCTTTTGACTTTAAATGACAGTTGGATGTGAATTATTACTTTTTCAACTAAAATAAGTGTGTTTAAAGTCATTTCTGTGCCTGAACGTGGTCAAAATTGAAGATTTTGAGTAAGCAAAACTCTGTAAAAATGGCAATTTTGGTCACTGTGAGGGTTTAAAAAGTGGTTATTCAACATGAGACCCGATCCAAAAGACATTTTGAATCTTTTTTGGTAGAGTCCAAAAAATCAATTTTCTGATGAAAAACGATGACCCCGGACCAGTCGAACGTTGAAAAAATGGTCAATATTGATGAAATTTTAACATTTAATCTTTTGACTTTAAATGACGGTTGGATGTGAATTATTACTTTTTCAACTAAAATAAGTGTGTTTAAAGTCATTTCTGTGCCTGAAATTGGTCAAAATTGAAGATTTTGAGTAAGCAAAACTCTGTAAAAATGGCAATTTTGGTCACTGTGAGGGTTTAAAAAGTGGTTATTCAACATGAGGCCCGATCCAAATGACATTTTGAAACATTTTTGGTAGAGTCCAAAAAAATCAATTTTCTGATGAAAAACGATGACCCCGGACCAGTCGAACGTTGAAAAAATGGTCAATATTGATGAAATTTTAACATTTAATCTTTTGACTTTAAATGACAGTTGGATGTGAATTATTACTTTTTCCAACTAAAATAAGTGTGTTTAAAGTCATTTCTGTGCCTGAAATTGGTCAAAATTGAAGATTCTGAGTAAGCAAAACTCTGTAAAAATGGCAATTTTGGTCACTGTGAGGGTTTAAAAAGTGGTTATTCAACATGAGGCCCGATCCAAATGACATTTTGAATCATTTTTGGTGGAGTCCAAAAAATCAATTTTCTGATGAAAAACGATGACCCCGGACCAGTCGAACGTTGAAAAAATGATCAATATTGATGAAATTTTAACATTTAATCTTTTGACTTTAAATGACGGTTGGATGTGAATTATTACTTTTTCAACTAAAATAAGTGTGTTTAAAGTCATTTCTGTGCCTGAAATTGGTCAAAATGTAAGATTTTGAGTAAGCAAAACTCTGTAAAAATGGCAATTTTGGTCACTGTGAGGGTTTAAAAAGTGGTTATTCAACATGAGGCCCAATCCAAATGACATTTTGAATCATTTTTGGTAGAGTCCAAAAAATCAATTTTCTGATGAAAAACGATGACCCCGGACCAGTCGAACGTTGAAAAAATGGTCAATATTGATGAAATTTTAACATTTAATCTTTTGGCTTTAAATGACGGTTGGATGTGAATAATTACTTTTTCAACTAAAATAAGTGTGTTTAAAGTCATTTCTGTGCCTGAAATTGGTCAAAATTGAAGATTTTGAGTAAGCAAAACTCTGTAAAAATGGCAATTTTGGTCACTGTGAGGGTTTAAAAAGTGGTTATTCAACATGAGGCCCGATCCAAATGACATTTTGAATCATTTTTGGTGGAGTCCAAAAAATCAATTTTCTGATGAAAAACGATGACCCCGGACCAGTCGAACGTTGAAAAAATGATCAATATTGATGAAATTTTAACATTTAATCTTTTGACTTTAAATGACGGTTGGATGTGAATTATTACTTTTTCAACTAAAATAAGTGTGTTTAAAGTCATTTCTGTGCCTGAAATTGGTCAAAATGTAAGATTTTGAGTAAGCAAAACTCTGTAAAAATGGCAATTTTGGTCACTGTGAGGGTTTAAAAAGTGGTTATTGAACATGAGGCCCGATCCAAATGACATTTTGAATCATTTTTGGTAGAGTCCAAAAAATCAATTTTCTGATGAAAAACGATGACCCCGGACCAGTCGAACGTTGAAAAAATGGTCAATATTGATGAAATTTTTACATTTAATCTTTTGACTTTAAATGACAGTTGGATGTGAATTATTACTTTTTCAACTAAAATAAGTGTGTTTAAAGTCATTTCTGTGCCTGAAAGTGGTCAAAATTGAAGATTTTGAGTAAGCAAAACTCTGTAAAAATGGCAATTTTGGTCACTGTGAGGGTTTAAAAAGTGGTTATTCAACATGAGACCCGATCCAAAAGACATTTTGAATCTTTTTTGGTAGAGTCCAAAAAATCCATTTTCTGATGAAAAACGATGACCCCGGACCAGTCGAACGTTGAAAAAAATGGTCAATATAGATGAAATTTTAACATTTAATCTTTTGACTTTAAATGACGGTTGGATGTGAATTATTACTTTTTCAACTAAAATAAGTGTGTTTAAAGTCATTTCTGTGCCTGAAATTGGTCAAAATTGAAGATTTTGAGTAAGCAAAACTCTGTAAAAATGGCAATTTTGGTCACTGTGAGGGTTTAAAAAGTGGTTATTCAACATGAGGCCCGATCCAAATGACATTTTGAAACATTTTTGGTAGAGTCCAAAAAAATCAATTTTCTGATGAAAAACGATGACCCCGGACCAGTTGAACGTTGAAAAAATGGTCAATATTGATGAAATTTTAACATTTAATCTTTTGACTTTAAATGACGGTTGGATGTGAATTATTACTTTTTCAACTAAAATAAGTGTGTTTAAAGTCATTTCTGTGCCTGAAATTGGTCAAAATTTAAGATTTTGAGTAAGCAAAACTCTGTAAAAATGGCAATTTTGGTCACTGTGAGGGTTTAAAAAGTGGTTATTCAACATGAGGCCCGATCCAAATGACATTTTGAATCATTTTTGGTAGAGTCCAAAAAATCAATTTTTTGATGAAAAACGATGACCCCGGACCAGTCGAACGTTGAAAAAATGGTCAATATTGATGAAATTTTAACATTTAATCTTTTGACTTTAAATGACGGTTGGATGTGAATTATTACTTTTTCAACTAAAATAAGTGTGTTTAAAGTCATTTCTGTGCCTGAAATTGGTCAAAATTTAAGATTTTGAGTAAGCAAAACTCTGTAAAAATGGCAATTTTGGTCACTGTGAGGGTTTAAAAAGTGGTTATTCAACATGAGGCCCGATCCAAATGACATTTTGAATCATTTTTGGTAGAGTCCAAAAAATCAATTTTCTGATGAAAAACGATGACCCCGGACCAGTAGACGTTGAAAAAATGGTCAATATTGATGAAATTTTAACATTTAATCTTTTGACTTTAAATAACGGTTGGATGTGAATTATTACTTTTTCAACTAAAATAAGTGTGTTTAAAGTCATTTCTGTGCCTGAAATTGGTCAAAATTGAAGATTCTGAGTAAGCAAAACTCTGTAAAAATGGCAATTTTGGTCACTGTGAGGGTTTAAAAAGTGGTTATTCAACATGAGGCCCGATCCAAATGACATTTTTAATCATTTTTGGTAGAGTCCAGAAAAATCAATTTTCTGATGAAAAACGATGACCCCGGACCAGTCGAACGTTGAAAAAATGGTCAATATTGATGAAATTTTAACATTTAATCTTTTGAATTTAAATAACGGTTGGATGTGAATTATTACTTTTTCAACTAAAATAAGTGTGTTTAAAGTCATTTCTGTGCCTGAAATTGGTCAAAATGTAAGATTTTGAGTAAGCAAAACTCTGTAAAAATGGCAATTTTGGTCACTGTGAGGGTTTAAAAAGTGGTTATTCAACATGAGGCCCGATCCAAATGACATTTTGAAACATTTTTGGTAGAGTCCAAAAAAATCAATTTTCTGATGAAAAACGATGACCCCGGACCAGTTGAACGTTGAAAAAATGGTCAATATTGATGAAATTTTAACATTTAATCTTTTGACTTTAAATGACGGTTGGATGTGAATTATTACTTTTTCAACTAAAATAAGTGTGTTTAAAGTCATTTCTGTGCCTGAAATTGGTCAAAATTTAAGATTTTGAGTAAGCAAAACTCTGTAAAAATGGCAATTTTGGTCACTGTGAGGGTTTAAAAAGTGGTTATTCAACATGAGGCCCGATCCAAATGACATTTTGAATCATTTTTGGTAGAGTCCAAAAAATCAATTTTCTGATGAAAAACGATGACCCCGGACCAGTCGAACGTTGAAAAAATGGTCAATATTGATGAAATTTTAACATTTGATCTTTTGACTTTAAATGACGGTTGGATGTGAATTATTACTTTTTCAACTAAAATAAGTGTGTTTAAAGTCATTTCTGTGCCTGAAATTGGTCAAAATTTAAGATTTTGAGTAAGCAAAACTCTGTAAAAATGGCAATTTTGGTCACTGTGAGGGTTTAAAAAGTGGTTATTCAACATGAGGCCCGATCCAAATGACATTTTGAATCATTTTTGGTAGAGTCCAAAAAATCAATTTTCTGATGAAAAACGATGACCCCGGACCAGTCGAACGTTGAAAAAATGGTCAATATTGATGAAATTTTAACATTTAATCTTTTGACTTTAAATAACGGTTGGATGTGAATTATTACTTTTTCAACTAAAATAAGTGTGTTTAAAGTCATTTCTGTGCCTGAAATTGGTCAAAATTGAAGATTCTGAGTAAGCAAAACTCTGTAAAAATGGCAATTTTGGTCACTGTGAGGGTTTAAAAAGTGGTTATTCAACATGAGGCCCGATCCAAATGACATTTTGAATCATTTTTGGTAGAGTCCAGAAAAATCAATTTTCTGATGAAAAACGATGACCCCGGACCAGTCGAACGTTGAAAAAATGGTCAATATTGATGAAATTTTAACATTTAATCTTTTGAATTTAAATGACGGTTGGATGTGAATTATTACTTTTTCAACTAAAATAAGTGTGTTTAAAGTCATTTCTGTGCCTGAAATTGGTCAAAATGTAAGATTTTGAGTAAGCAAAACTCTGTAAAAATGGCAATTTTGGTCACTGTGAGGGTTTAAAAAGTGGTTATTCAACATGAGGCCCAATCCAAATGACATTTTGAATCATTTTTGGTAGAGTCCAAAAAATCAATTTTCTGATGAAAAACGATGACCCCGGACCAGTCGAACGTTGAAAAAATGGTCAATATTGATGAAATTTTAACATTTAATCTTTTGACTTTAAATGACGGTTGGATGTGAATTATTACTTTTTCAACTAAAATAAGTGTGTTTAAAGTCATTTCTGTGCCTGAAATTGGTCAAAATTGAAGATTTTGAGTAAGCAAAACTCTGTAAAAATGGCAATTTTGGTCACTGTGAGGGTTTAAAAAGTGGTTATTCAACATGAGGCCCGATCCAAATGACATTTTGAATCATTTTTGGTAGAGTCCAAAAAATCAATTTTCTGATGAAAAACGATGACCCCGGACCAGTCGAACGTTGAAAAAATGGTCAATATTGATGAAATTTTAACATTTAATCTTTTGACTTTAAATGACGGTTGGATGTGAATTATTACTTTTTCAACTAAAATAAGTGTGTTTAAAGTCATTTCTGTGCCTGAAATTGGTCAAAATGTAAGATTTTGAGTAAGCAAAACTCTGTAAAAATGGCAATTTTGGTCACTGTGAGGGTTTAAAAAGTGGTTATTCAACATGAGACCCGATCCAAAAGACATTTTGAATCTTTTTTGGTAGAGTCCAAAAAATCAATTTTCTGATGAAAAACGATGACCCCGGACCAGTCGAACGTTGAAAAAATGGTCAATATTGATGAAAT
Source organism: Lissotriton vulgaris (assembly GCF_964263255.1). NCBI lineage: Eukaryota > Metazoa > Chordata > Amphibia > Caudata > Salamandridae > Lissotriton > Lissotriton vulgaris. The sequence goes on along the minus strand of NW_028242244.1, from coordinate 137,809 downwards.
TTTAACATTTAATCTTTTGACTTTAAATGACGGTTGGATGTGAATTATTACTTTTTCAACTAAAATAAGTGTGTTTAAAGTCATTTCTGTGCCTGAAAGTGGTCAAAATTGAAGATTTTGAGTAAGCAAAACTCTGTAAAAATGGCAATTTTGGTCACTGTGAGGGTTTAAAAAGTGGTTATTCAACATGAGACCCGATCCAAAAGACATTTTGAATCTTTTTTGGTAGAGTCCAAAAAATCAATTTTCTGATGAAAAACGATGACCCCGGACCAGTCGAACGTTGAAAAAATGGTCAATATTGATGAAATTTTAACATTTAATCTTTTGACTTTAAATGACGGTTGGATGTGAATTATTACTTTTTCAACTAAAATAAGTGTGTTTAAAGTCATTTCTGTGCCTGAAATTGGTCAAAATTGAAGATTTTGAGTAAGCAAAACTCTGTAAAAATGGCAATTTTGGTCACTGTGAGGGTTTAAAAAGTGGTTATTCAACATGAGGCCCGATCCAAATGACATTTTGAAACATTTTTGGTAGAGTCCAAAAAAATCAATTTTCTGATGAAAAACGATGACCCCGGACCAGTCGAACGTTGAAAAAATGGTCAATATTGATGAAATTTTAACATTTAATCTTTTGACTTTAAATGACGGTTGGATGTGAATTATTACTTTTTCAACTAAAATAAGTGTGTTTAAAGTCATTTCTGTGCCTGAAATTGGTCAAAATTGAAGATTCTGAGTAAGCAAAACTCTGTAAAAATGGCAATTTTGGTCACTGTGAGGGTTTAAAAAGTGGTTATTCAACATGAGGCCCGATCCAAATGACATTTTGAATCATTTTTGGTAGAGTCCAGAAAAATCAATTTTCTGATGAAAAACGATGACCCCGGACGAGTCGAACGTTGAAAAAATGGTCAATATTGATGAAATTTTAACATTTAATCTTTTGAATTTAAATGACGGTTGGATGTGAATTATTACTTTTTCAACTAAAATAAGTGTGTTTAAAGTCATTTCTGTGCCTGAAATTGGTCAAAATGTAAGATTTTGAGTAAGCAAAACTCTGTAAAAATGGCAATTTTGGTCACTGTGAGGGTTTAAAAAGTGGTTATTCAAGATGAGGCCCAATCCAAATGACATTTTGAATCATTTTTGGTAGAGTCCAAAAAATCAATTTTCTGATGAAAAACGATGACCCCGGACCAGTCGAACGTTGAAAAAATGGTCAATATTGATGAAATTTTAACATTTAATCTTTTGACTTTAAATGACGGTTGGATGTGAATTATTACTTTTTCAACTAAAATAAGTGTGTTTAAAGTAATTTCTGTGCCTGAAATTGGTCAAAATTGAAGATTTTGAGTAAGCAAAACTCTGTAAAAATGGGAATTTTGGTCACTGTGAGGGTTTAAAAAGTGGTTATTCAACATGAGGCCCGATCCAAATGACATTTTGAATCATTTTTGGTAGAGTCCAAAAAATCAATTTTCTGATGAAAAACGATGACCCCGGACCAGTCGAACGTTGAAAAAATGGTCAATATTGATGAAATTTTAACATTTAATCTTTTGACTTTAAATGACGGTTGGATGTGAATTATTACTTTTTCAACTAAAATAAGTGTGTTTAAAGTCATTTCTGTGCCTGAAATTGGTCAAAATGTAAGATTTTGAGTAAGCAAAACTCTGTAAAAATGGCAATTTTGGTCACTGTGAGGGTTTAAAAAGTGGTTATTGAACATGAGGCCCGATCCAAATGACATTTTGAATCATTTTTGGTAGAGTCCAAAAAATCAATTTTCTGATGAAAAACGATGACCCCGGACCAGTCGAACGTTGAAAAAATGGTCAATATTGATGAAATTTTTACATTTAATCTTTTGACTTTAAATGACAGTTGGATGTGAATTATTACTTTTTCAACTAAAATAAGTGTGTTTAAAGTCATTTCTGTGCCTGAAAGTGGTCAAAATTGAAGATTTTGAGTAAGCAAAACTCTGTAAAAATGGCAATTTTGGTCACTGTGAGGGTTTAAAAAGTGGTTATTCAACATGAGGCCCGATCCAAATGACATTTTGAAACATTTTTGGTAGAGTCCAAAAAAATCAATTTTCTGATGAAAAACGATGACCCCGGACCAGTTGAACGTTGAAAAAATGGTCAATATTGATGAAATTTTAACATTTAATCTTTTGACTTTAAATGACGGTTGGATGTGAATTATTACTTTTTCAACTAAAATAAGTGTGTTTAAAGTCATTTCTGTGCCTGAAATTGGTCAAAATGTAAGATTTTGAGTAAGCAAAACTCTGTAAAAATGGCAATTTTGGTCACTGTGAGGGTTTAAAAAGTGGTTATTCAACATGAGGCCCAATCCAAATGACATTTTGAATCATTTTTGGTAGAGTCCAAAAAATCAATTTTCTGATGAAAAACGATGACCCCGGACCAGTCGAACGTTGAAAAAATGGTCAATATTGATGAAATTTTAACATTTAATCTTTTGACTTTAAATGACGGTTGGATGTGAATTATTACTTTTTCAACTAAAATAAGTGTGTTTAAAGTCATTTCTGTGCCTGAAATTGGTCAAAATTTAAGATTTTGAGTAAGCAAAACTCTGTAAAAATGGCAATTTTGGTCACTGTGAGGGTTTAAAAAGTGGTTATTCAACATGAGGCCCAATCCAAATGACATTTTGAATCATTTTTGGTAGAGTCCAAAAAATCAATTTTCTGATGAAAAACGATGACCCCGGACCAGTCGAACGTTGAAAAAATGGTCAATATTGATGAAATTTTAACATTTAATCTTTTGACTTTAAATAACGGTTGGATGTGAATTATTACTTTTTCAACTAAAATAAGTGTGTTTAAAGTCATTTCTGTGCCTGAAATTGGTCAAAATTGAAGATTCTGAGTAAGCAAAACTCTGTAAAAATGGCAATTTTGGTCACTGTGAGGGTTTAAAAAGTGGTTATTCAACATGAGGCCCGATCCAAATGACATTTTGAATCATTTTTGGTAGAGTCCAGAAAAATCAATTTTCTGATGAAAAACGATGACCCCGGACCAGTCGAACGTTGAAAAAATGGTCAATATTGATGAAATTTTAACATTTAATCTTTTGAATTTAAATGACGGTTGGATGTGAATTATCACTTTTTCAACTAAAATAAGTGTGTTTAAAGTCATTTCTGTGCCTGAAATTGGTCAAAATGTAAGATTTTGAGTAAGCAAAACTCTGTAAAAATGGCAATTTTGGTCACTGTGAGGGTTTAAAAAGTGGTTATTCAACATGAGGCCCAATCCAAATGACATTTTGAATCATTTTTGGTAGAGTCCAAAAAATCAATTTTCTGATGAAAAACGATGACCCCGGACCAGTCGAACGTTGAAAAAATGGTCAATATTGATGAAATTTTAACATTTAATCTTTTGACTTTAAATGACGGTTGGATGTGAATTATTACTTTTTCAACTAAAATAAGTGTGTTTAAAGTCATTTCTGTGCCTGAAATTGGTCAAAATTGAAGATTTTGAGTAAGCAAAACTCTGTAAAAATGGCAATTTTGGTCACTGTGAGGGTTTAAAAAGTGGTTATTCAACATGAGGCCCGATCCAAATGACATTTTGAATCATTTTTGGTAGAGTCCAAAAAATCAATTTTCTGATGAAAAACGATGACCCCGGACCAGTCGAACGTTGAAAAAATGGTCAATATTGATGAAATTTTAACATTTAATCTTTTGACTTTAAATGACGGTTGGATGTGAATTATTACTTTTTCAACTAAAATAAGTGTGTTTAAAGTCATTTCTGTGCCTGAAATTGGTCAAAATGTAAGATTTTGAGTAAGCAAAACTCTGTAAAAATGGCAATTTTGGTCACTGTGAGGGTTTAAAAAGTGGTTATTGAACATGAGGCCCGATCCAAATGACATTTTGAATCATTTTTGGTAGAGTCCAAAAAATCAATTTTCTGATGAAAAACGATGACCCCGGACCAGTCGAACGTTGAAAAAATGGTCAATATTGATTAAATTTTTACATTTAATCTTTTGACTTTAAATGACAGTTGGATGTGAATTATTACTTTTTCAACTAAAATAAGTGTGTTTAAAGTCATTTCTGTGCCTGAAAGTGGTCAAAATTGAAGATTTTGAGTAAGCAAAACTCTGTAAAAATGGCAATTTTGGTCACTGTGAGGGTTTAAAAAGTGGTTATTCAACATGAGACCCGATCCAAAAGACATTTTGAATCTTTTTTGGTAGAGTCCAAAAAATCAATTTTCTGATGAAAAACGATGACCCCGGACCAGTCGAACGTTGAAAAAATGGTCAATATTGATGAAATTTTAACATTTAATCTTTTGACTTTAAATGACGGTTGGATGTGAATTATTACTTTTTCAACTAAAATAAGTGTGTTTAAAGTCATTTCTGTGCCTGAAATTGGTCAAAATTGAAGATTTTGAGTAAGCAAAACTCTGTAAAAATGGCAATTTTGGTCACTGTGAGGGTTTAAAAAGTGGTTATTCAACATGAGGCCCGATCCAAATGACATTTTGAAACATTTTTGGTAGAGTCCAAAAAAATCAATTTTCTGATGAAAAACGATGACCCCGGACCAGTCGAACGTTGAAAAAATGGTCAATATTGATGAAATTTTAACATTTAATCTTTTGACTTTAAATGACAGTTGGATGTGAATTATTACTTTTTCAACTAAAATAAGTGTGTTTAAAGTCATTTCTGTGCCTGAAATTGGTCAAAATTGAAGATTCTGAGTAAGCAAAACTCTGTAAAAATGGCAATTTTGGTCACTGTGAGGGTTTAAAAAGTGGTTATTCAACATGAGGCCCGATCCAAATGACATTTTGAATCATTTTTGGTGGAGTCCAAAAAATCAATTTTCTGATGAAAAACGATGACCCCGGACCAGTCGAACGTTGAAAAAATGATCAATATTGATGAAATTTTAACATTTAATCTTTTGACTTTAAATGACGGTTGGATGTGAATTATTACTTTTTCAACTAAAATAAGTGTGTTTAAAGTCATTTCTGTGCCTGAAATTGGTCAAAATGTAAGATTTTGAGTAAGCAAAACTCTGTAAAAATGGCAATTTTGGTCACTGTGAGGGTTTAAAAAGTGGTTATTCAACATGAGGCCCAATCCAAATGACATTTTGAATCATTTTTGGTAGAGTCCAAAAAATCAATTTTCTGATGAAAAACGATGACCCCGGACCAGTCGAACGTTGAAAAAATGGTCAATATTGATGAAATTTTAACATTTAATCTTTTGACTTTAAATGACGGTTGGATGTGAATAATTACTTTTTCAACTAAAATAAGTGTGTTTAAGTCATTTCTGTGCCTGAAATTGGTCAAAATTGAAGATTTTGAGTAAGCAAAACTCTGTAAAAATGGCAATTTTGGTCACTGTGAGGGTTTAAAAAGTGGTTATTCAACATGAGGCCCGATCCAAATCACATTTTGAATCATTTTTGGTAGAGTCCAAAAAATCAATTTTCTGATGAAAAACGATGACCCCGGACCAGTCGAACGTTGAAAAAATGGTCAATATTGATGAAATTTTAACATTTAATCTTTTGACTTTAAATGACGGTTGGATGTGAATTATTACTTTTTCAACTAAAATAAGTGTGTTTAAAGTCATTTCTGTGCCTGAAATTGGTCAAAATTGAAGATTTTGAGTAAGCAAAACTCTGTAAAAATGGCAATTTGGGTCACTGTGAGGGTTTAAAAAGTGGTTATTCAACATGAGGCCCCATCCAAATGACATTTTGAATCATTTTTGGTAGAGTCCAAAAAATCAATTTTCTGATGAAAAACGATGACCCCGGACCAGTCGAACGTTGTAAAAATGGTCAATATTGATGAAATTTTAACATTTAATCTTTTGACTTTAAATGACGGTTGGATGTGAATTATTACTTTTTCAACTAAAATAAGTGTGTTTAAAGTCATTTCTGTGCCTGAAATTGGTCAAAATGTAAGATTTTGAGTAAGCAAAACTCTGTAAAAATGGCAATTTTGGTCACTGTGAGGGTTTAAAAAGTGGTTATTGAACATGAGGCCCGATCCAAATGACATTTTGAATCATTTTTGGTAGAGTCCAAAAAATCAATTTTCTGATGAAAAACGATGACCCCGGACCAGTCGAACGTTGAAAAAATGGTCAATATTGATGAAATTTTTACATTTAATCTTTTGACTTTAAATGACAGTTGGATGTGAATTATTACTTTTTCAACTAAAATAAGTGTGTTTAAAGTCATTTCTGTGCCTGAAAGTGGTCAAAATTGAAGATTTTGAGTAAGCAAAACTCTGTAAAAATGGCAATTTTGGTCACTGTGAGGGTTTAAAAAGTGGTTATTCAACATGAGACCCGATCCAAAAGACATTTTGAATCTTTTTTGGTAGAGTCCAAAAAATCCATTTTCTGATGAAAAACGATGACCCCGGACCAGTCGAACGTTGAAAAAAATGGTCAATATAGATGAAATTTTAACATTTAATCTTTTGACTTTAAATGACGGTTGGATGTGAATTATTACTTTTTCAACTAAAATAAGTGTGTTTAAAGTCATTTCTGTGCCTGAAATTGGTCAAAATTGAAGATTTTGAGTAAGCAAAACTCTGTAAAAATGGCAATTTTGGTCACTGTGAGGGTTTAAAAAGTGGTTATTCAACATGAGGCCCGATCCAAATGACATTTTGAAACATTTTTGGTAGAGTCCAAAAAAATCAATTTTCTGATGAAAAACGATGACCCCGGACCAGTTGAACGTTGAAAAAATGGTCAATATTGATGAAATTTTAACATTTAATCTTTTGACTTTAAATGACGGTTGGATGTGAATTATTACTTTTTCAACTAAAATAAGTGTGTTTAAAGTCATTTCTGTGCCTGAAATTGGTCAAAATTTAAGATTTTGAGTAAGCAAAACTCTGTAAAAATGGCAATTTTGGTCACTGTGAGGGTTTAAAAAGTGGTTATTCAACATGAGGCCCAATCCAAATGACATTTTGAATCATTTTTGGTAGAGTCCAAAAAATCAATTTTCTGATGAAAAACGATGACCCCGGACCAGTCGAACGTTGAAAAAATGGTCAATATTGATGAAATTTTAACATTTAATCTTTTGACTTTAAATGACGGTTGGATGTGAATTATTACTTTTTCAACTAAAATAAGTGTGTTTAAAGTCATTTCTGTGCCTGAAATTGGTCAAAATTTAAGATTTTGAGTAAGCAAAACTCTGTAAAAATGGCAATTTTGGTCACTGTGAGGGTTTAAAAAGTGGTTATTTAACATGAGGCCCGATCCAAATGACATTTTGAATCATTTTTGGTAGAGTCCAAAAAATCAATTTTCTGATGAAAAACGATGACCCCGGACCAGTCGAACGTTGAAAAAATGGTCAATATTGATGAAATTTTAACATTTAATCTTTTGACTTTAAATAACGGTTGGATGTGAATTATTACTTTTTCAACTAAAATAAGTGTGTTTAAAGTCATTTCTGTGCCTGAAATTGGTCAAAATTGAAGATTCTGAGTAAGCAAAACTCTGTAAAAATGGCAATTTTGGTCACTGTGAGGGTTTAAAAAGTGGTTATTCAACATGAGGCCCGATCCAAATGACATTTTGAATCATTTTTGGTAGAGTCCAGAAAAATCAATTTTCTGATGAAAAACGATGACCCCGGACCAGTCGAACGTTGAAAAAATGGTCAATATTGATGAAATTTTAACATTTAATCTTTTGAATTTAAATGACGGTTGGATGTGAATTATCACTTTTTCAACTAAAATAAGTGTGTTTAAAGTCATTTCTGTGCCTGAAATTGGTCAAAATGTAAGATTTTGAGTAAGCAAAACTCTGTAAAAATGGCAATTTTGGTCACTGTGAGGGTTTAAAAAGTGGTTATTCAACATGAGGCCCAATCCAAATGACATTTTGAATCATTTTTGGTAGAGTCCAAAAAATCAATTTTCTGATGAAAAACGATGACCCCGGACCAGTCGAACGTTGAAAAAATGGTCAATATTGATGAAATTTTAACATTTAATCTTTTGACTTTAAATGACGGTTGGATGTGAATTATTACTTTTTCAACTAAAATAAGTGTGTTTAAAGTCATTTCTGTGCCTGAAATTGGTCAAAATTGAAGATTTTGAGTAAGCAAAACTCTGTAAAAATGGCAATTTTGGTCACTGTGAGGGTTTAAAAAGTGGTTATTCAACATGAGGCCCGATCCAAATGACATTTTGAATCATTTTTGGTAGAGTCCAAAAAATCAATTTTCTGATGAAAAACGATGACCCCGGACCAGTCGAACGTTGAAAAAATTGTCAATATTGATGAAATTTTAACATTTAATCTTTTGACTTTAAATGACGGTTGGATGTGAATTATTACTTTTTCAACTAAAATAAGTGTGTTTAAAGTCATTTCTGTGCCTGAAATTGGTCAAAATGTAAGATTTTGAGTAAGCAAAACTCTGTAAAAATGGCAATTTTGGTCACTGTGAGGGTTTAAAAAGTGGTTATTGAACATGAGGCCCGATCCAAATGACATTTTGAATCATTTTTGGTAGAGTCCAAAAAATCAATTTTCTGATGAAAAACGATGACCCCGGACCAGTCGAACGTTGAAAAAATGGTCAATATTGATTACATTTTTACATTTAATCTTTTGACTTTAAATGACAGTTGGATGTGAATTATTACTTTTTCAACTAAAATAAGTGTGTTTAAAGTCATTTCTGTGCCTGAAAGTGGTCAAAATTGAAGATTTTGAGTAAGCAAAACTCTGTAAAAATGGCAATTTTGGTCACTGTGAGGGTTTAAAAAGTGGTTATTCAACATGAGACCCGATCCAAAAGACATTTTGAATCTTTTTTGGTAGAGTCCAAAAAATCAATTTTCTGATGAAAAACGATGACCCCGGACCAGTCGAACGTTGAAAAAATGGTCAATATTGATGAAATTTTAACATTTAATCTTTTGACTTTAAATGACGGTTGGATGTGAATTATTACTTTTTCAACTAAAATAAGTGTGTTTAAAGTCATTTCTGTGCCTGAAATTGGTCAAAATTGAAGATTTTGAGTAAGCAAAACTCTGTAAAAATGGCAATTTTGGTCACTGTGAGGGTTTAAAAAGTGGTTATTCAACATGAGGCCCGATCCAAATGACATTTTGAAACATTTTTGGTAGAGTCCAAAAAAATCAATTTTCTGATGAAAAACGATGACCCCGGACCAGTCGAACGTTGAAAAAATGGTCAATATTGATGAAATTTTAACATTTAATCTTTTGACTTTAAATGACAGTTGGATGTGAATTATTACTTTTTCAACTAAAATAAGTGTGTTTAAAGTCATTTCTGTGCCTGAAATTGGTCAAAATTGAAGATTCTGAGTAAGCAAAACTCTGTAAAAATGGCAATTTTGGTCACTGTGAGGGTTTAAAAAGTGGTTATTCAACATGAGGCCCAATCCAAATGACATTTTGAATCATTTTTGGTAGAGTCCAAAAAATCAATTTTCTGATGAAAAACGATGACCCCGGACCAGTCGAACGTTGAAAAAATGGTCAATATTGATGAAATTTTAACATTTAATCTTTTGACTTTAAATGACGGTTGGATGTGAATAATTACTTTTTCAACTAAAATAAGTGTGTTTAAAGTCATTTCTGTGCCTGAAATTGGTCAAAATTGAAGATTTTGAGTAAGCAAAACTCTGTAAAAATGGCAATTTTGGTCACTGTGAGGGTTTAAAAAGTGGTTATTCAACATGAGGCCCGATCCAAATGACATTTTGAATCATTTTTGGTGGAGTCCAAAAAATCAATTTTCTGATGAAAAACGATGACCCCGGACCAGTCGAACGTTGAAAAAATGATCAATATTGATGAAATTTTAACATTTAATCTTTTGACTTTAAATGACGGTTGGATGTGAATTATTACTTTTTCAACTAAAATAAGTGTGTTTAAAGTCATTTCTGTGCCTGAAATTGGTCAAAATGTAAGATTTTGAGTAAGCAAAACTCTGTAAAAATGGCAATTTTGGTCACTGTGAGGGTTTAAAAAGTGGTTATTGAACATGAGGCCCGATCCAAATGACATTTTGAATCATTTTTGGTAGAGTCCAAAAAATCAATTTTCTGATGAAAAACGATGACCCCGGACCAGTCGAACGTTGAAAAAATGGTCAATATTGATGAAATTTTTACATTTAATCTTTTGACTTTAAATGACAGTTGGATGTGAATTATTACTTTTTCAACTAAAATAAGTGTGTTTAAAGTCATTTCTGTGCCTGAAAGTGGTCAAAATTGAAGATTTTGAGTAAGCAAAACTCTGTAAAAATGGCAATTTTGGTCACTGTGAGGGTTTAAAAAGTGGTTATTCAACATGAGACCCGATCCAAAAGACATTTTGAATCTTTTTTGGTAGAGTCCAAAAAATCCATTTTCTGATGAAAAACGATGACCCCGGACCAGTCGAACGTTGAAAAAAATGGTCAATATAGATGAAATTTTAACATTTAATCTTTTGACTTTAAATGACGGTTGGATGTGAATTATTACTTTTTCAACTAAAATAAGTGTGTTTAAAGTCATTTCTGTGCCTGAAATTGGTCAAAATTGAAGATTTTGAGTAAGCAAAACTCTGTAAAAATGGCAATTTTGGTCACTGTGAGGGTTTAAAAAGTGGTTATTCAACATGAGGCCCGATCCAAATGACATTTTGAAACATTTTTGGTAGAGTCCAAAAAAATCAATTTTCTGATGAAAAACGATGACCCCGGACCAGTTGAACGTTGAAAAAATGGTCAATATTGATGAAATTTTAACATTTAATCTTTTGACTTTAAATGACGGTTGGATGTGAATTATTACTTTTTCAACTAAAATAAGTGTGTTTAAAGTCATTTCTGTGCCTGAAATTGGTCAAAATTTAAGATTTTGAGTAAGCAAAACTCTGTAAAAATGGCAATTTTGGTCACTGTGAGGGTTTAAAAAGTGGTTATTCAACATGAGGCCCGATCCAAATGACATTTTGAATCATTTTTGGTAGAGTCCAAAAAATCAATTTTTTGATGAAAAACGATGACCCCGGACCAGTCGAACGTTGAAAAAATGGTCAATATTGATGAAATTTTAACATTTAATCTTTTGACTTTAAATGACGGTTGGATGTGAATTATTACTTTTTCAACTAAAATAAGTGTGTTTAAAGTCATTTCTGTGCCTGAAATTGGTCAAAATTTAAGATTTTGAGTAAGCAAAACTCTGTAAAAATGGCAATTTTGGTCACTGTGAGGGTTTAAAAAGTGGTTATTCAACATGAGGCCCGATCCAAATGACATTTTGAATCATTTTTGGTAGAGTCCAAAAAATCAATTTTCTGATGAAAAACGATGACCCCGGACCAGTCGAACGTTGAAAAAATGGTCAATATTGATGAAATTTTAACATTTAATCTTTTGACTTTAAATAACGGTTGGATGTGAATTATTACTTTTTCAACTAAAATAAGTGTGTTTAAAGTCATTTCTGTGCCTGAAATTGGTCAAAATTGAAGATTCTGAGTAAGCAAAACTCTGTAAAAATGGCAATTTTGGTCACTGTGAGGGTTTAAAAAGTGGTTATTCAACATGAGGCCCGATCCAAATGACATTTTTAATCATTTTTGGTAGAGTCCAGAAAAATCAATTTTCTGATGAAAAACGATGACCCCGGACCAGTCGAACGTTGAAAAAATGGTCAATATTGATGAAATTTTAACATTTAATCTTTTGAATTTAAATAACGGTTGGATGTGAATTATTACTTTTTCAACTAAAATAAGTGTGTTTAAAGTCATTTCTGTGCCTGAAATTGGTCAAAATGTAAGATTTTGAGTAAGCAAAACTCTGTAAAAATGGCAATTTTGGTCACTGTGAGGGTTTAAAAAGTGGTTATTCAACATGAGGCCCAATCCAAATGACATTTTGAATCATTTTTGGTAGAGTCCAAAAAATCAATTTTCTGATGAAAAACGATGACCCCGGACCAGTCGAACGTTGAAAAAATGGTCAATATTGATGAAATTTTAACATTTAATCTTTTGACTTTAAATGACGGTTGGATGTGAATTATTACTTTTTCAACTAAAATAAGTGTGTTTAAAGTCATTTCTGTGCCTGAAATTGGTCAAAATGTAAGATTTTGAGTAAGCAAAACTCTGTAAAAATGGCAATTTTGGTCACTGTGAGGGTTTAAAAAGTGGTTATTCAACATGAGGCCCGATCCAAATGACATTTTGAATCATTTTTGGTAGAGTCCAAAAAATCAATTTTCTGATGAAAAACGATGACCCCGGACCAGTCGAACATTGAAAAAATGGTCAATATTGATGAAATTTTTACATTTAATCTTTTGACTTTAAATGACAGTTGGATGTGAATTATTACTTTTTCAACTAAAATAAGTGTGTTTAAAGTCATTTCTGTGCCTGAAAGTGGTCAAAATTGAAGATTTTGAGTAAGCAAAACTCTGTAAAAATGGCAATTTTGGTCACTGTGAGGGTTTAAAAAGTGGTTATTCAACATGAGACCCGATCCAAAAGACATTTTGAATCTTTTTTGGTAGAGTCCAAAAAATCAATTTTCTGATGAAAAACGATGACCCCGGACCAGTCGAACGTTGAAAAAATGGTCAATATTGATGAAATTTTAACATTTAATCTTTTGACTTTAAATGACGGTTGGATGTGAATTATTACTTTTTCAACTAAAATAAGTGTGTTTAAAGTCATTTCTGTGCCTGAAATTGGTCAAAATTGAAGATTTTGAGTAAGCAAAACTCTGTAAAAATGGCAATTTTGGTCACTGTGAGGGTTTAAAAAGTGGTTATTCAACATGAGGCCCAATCCAAATGACATTTTGAATCATTTTTGGTAGAGTCCAAAAAATCAATTTTCTGATGAAAAACGATGACCCCGGACCAGTCGAACGTTGAAAAAATGGTCAATATTGATGAAATTTTAACATTTAATCTTTTGACTTTAAATGACGGTTGGATGTGAATTATTACTTTTTCAACTAAAATAAGTGTGTTTAAAGTCATTTCTGTGCCTGAAATTGGTCAAAATTGAAGATTTTGAGTAAGCAAAACTCTGTAAAAATGGCAATTTTGGTCACTGTGAGGGTTTAAAAAGTGGTTATTCAACATGAGGCCCGATCCAAATGACATTTTGAATCATTTTTGGTAGAGTCCAAAAAATCAATTTTCTGATGAAAAACGATGACCCCGGACCAGTCGAACGTTGAAAAAATGGTCAATATTGATGAAATTTTAACATTTAATCTTTTGACTTTAAATGACGGTTGGATGTGAATTATTACTTTTTCAACTAAAATAAGTGTGTTTAAAGTCATTTCTGTGCCTGAAATTGGTCAAAATGTAAGATTTTGAGTAAGCAAAACTCTGTAAAAATGGCAATTTTGGTCACTGTGAGGGTTTAAAAAGTGGTTATTGAACATGAGGCCCGATCCAAATGACATTTTGAATCATTTTTGGTAGAGTCCAAAAAATCAATTTTCTGATGAAAAACGATGACCCCGGACCAGTCGAACGTTGAAAAAATGGTCAATATTGATGAAATTTTTACATTTAATCTTTTGACTTTAAATGACAGTTGGATGTGAATTATTACTTTTTCAACTAAAATAAGTGTGTTTAAAGTCATTTCTGTGCCTGAAAGTGGTCAAAATTGAAGATTTTGAGTAAGCAAAACTCTGTAAAAATGGCAATTTTGGTCACTGTGAGGGTTTAAAAAGTGGTTATTCAACATGAGACCCGATCCAAAAGACATTTTGAATCTTTTTTGGTAGAGTCCAAAAAATCCATTTTCTGATGAAAAACGATGACCCCGGACCAGTCGAACGTTGAAAAAAATGGTCAATATAGATGAAATTTTAACATTTAATCTTTTGACTTTAAATGACGGTTGGATGTGAATTATTACTTTTTCAACTAAAATAAGTGTGTTTAAAGTCATTTCTGTGCCTGAAATTGGTCAAAATTGAAGATTTTGAGTAAGCAAAACTCTGTAAAAATGGCAATTTTGGTCACTGTGAGGGTTTAAAAAGTGGTTATTCAACATGAGGCCCGATCCAAATGACATTTTGAAACATTTTTGGTAGAGTCCAAAAAAATCAATTTTCTGATGAAAAACGATGACCCCGGACCAGTTGAACGTTGAAAAAATGGTCAATATTGATGACATTTTAACATTTAATCTTTTGACTTTAAATGACGGTTGGATGTGAATTATTACTTTTTCAACTAAAATAAGTGTGTTTAAAGTCATTTCTGTGCCTGAAATTGGTCAAAATTTAAGATTTTGAGTAAGCAAAACTCTGTAAAAATGGCAATTTTGGTCACTGTGAGGGTTTAAAAAGTGGTTATTCAACATGAGGCCCGATCCAAATGACATTTTGAATCATTTTTGGTAGAGTCCAAAAAATCAATTTTCTGATGAAAAACGATGACCCCGGACCAGTCGAACGTTGAAAAAATGGTCAATATTGATGAAATTTTAACATTTAATCTTTTGACTTTAAATGACGGTTGGATGTGAATTATTACTTTTTCAACTAAAATAAGTGTGTTTAAAGTCATTTCTGTGCCTGAAATTGGTCAAAATTTAAGATTTTGAGTAAGCAAAACTCTGTAAAAATGGCAATTTTGGTCACTGTGAGGGTTTAAAAAGTGGTTATTCAACATGAGGCCCGATCCAAATGACATTTTGAATCATTTTTGGTAGAGTCCAAAAAATCAATTTTCTGATGAAAAACGATGACCCCGGACCAGTCGAACGTTGAAAAAATGGTCAATATTGATGAAATTTTAACATTTAATCTTTTGACTTTAAATAACGGTTGGATGTGAATTATTACTTTTTCAACTAAAATAAGTGTGTTTAAAGTCATTTCTGTGCCTGAAATTGGTCAAAATTGAAGATTCTGAGTAAGCAAAACTCTGTAAAAATGGCAATTTTGGTCACTGTGAGGGTTTAAAAAGTGGTTATTCAACATGAGGCCCGATCCAAATGACATTTTGAATAATTTTTGGTAGAGTCCAGAAAAATCAATTTTCTGATGAAAAACGATGACCCCGGACCAGTCGAACGTTGAAAAAATGGTCAATATTGATGAAATTTTAACATTTAATCTTTTGAATTTAAATGACAGTTGGATGTGAATTATTACTTTTTCAACTAAAATAAGTGTGTTTAAAGTCATTTCTGTGCCTGAAATTGGTCAAAATGTAAGATTTTGAGTAAGCAAAACTCTGTAAAAATGGCAATTTTGGTCACTGTGAGGGTTTAAAAAGTGGTTATTCAACATGAGGCCCGATCCAAATGACATTTTGAATCATTTTTGGTAGAGTCCAAAAAATCAATTTTCTGATGAAAAACGATGACCCCGGACCAGTCGAACGTTGAAAAAATGGTCAATATTGATGAAATTTTAACATTTAATCTTTTGACTTTAAATGACGGTTGGATGTGAATTATTACTTTTTCAACTAAAATAAGTGTGTTTAAAGTCATTTCTGTGCCTGAAATTGGTCAAAATGTAAGATTTTGAGTAAGCAAAACTCTGTAAAAATGGCAATTTTGGTCACTGTGAGGGTTTAAAAAGTGGTTATTGAACATGAGGCCCGATCCAAATGACATTTTGAATCATTTTTGGTAGAGTCCAAAAAATCAATTTTCTGATGAAAAACGATGACCCCGGACCAGTCGAACGTTGAAAAAATGGTCAATATTGATGAAATTTTTACATTTAATCTTTTGACTTTAAATGACAGTTGGATGTGAATTATTACTTTTTCAACTAAAATAAGTGTGTTTAAAGTCATTTCTGTGCCTGAAAGTGGTCAAAATTGAAGATTTTGAGTAAGCAAAACTCTGTAAAAATGGCAATTTTGGTCACTGTGAGGGTTTAAAAAGTGGTTATTCAACATGAGACCCGATCCAAAAGACATTTTGAATCTTTTTTGGTAGAGTCCAAAAAATCCATTTTCTGATGAAAAACGATGACCCCGGACCAGTCGAACGTTGAAAAAAATGGTCAATATAGATGAAATTTTAACATTTAATCTTTTGACTTTAAATGACGGTTGGATGTGAATTATTACTTTTTCAACTAAAATAAGTGTGTTTAAAGTCATTTCTGTGCCTGAAATTGGTCAAAATTGAAGATTTTGAGTAAGCAAAACTCTGTAAAAATGGCAATTTTGGTCACTGTGAGGGTTTAAAAAGTGGTTATTCAACATGAGGCCCGATCCAAATGACATTTTGAAACATTTTTGGTAGAGTCCAAAAAAATCAATTTTCTGATGAAAAACGATGACCCCGGACCAGTTGAACGTTGAAAAAATGGTCAATATTGATGACATTTTAACATTTAATCTTTTGACTTTAAATGACGGTTGGATGTGAATTATTACTTTTTCAACTAAAATAAGTGTGTTTAAAGTCATTTCTGTGCCTGAAATTGGTCAAAATTTAAGATTTTGAGTAAGCAAAACTCTGTAAAAATGGCAATTTTGGTCACTGTGAGGGTTTAAAAAGTGGTTATTCAACATGAGGCCCGATCCAAATGACATTTTGAATCATTTTTGGTAGAGTCCAAAAAATCAATTTTCTGATGAAAAACGATGACCCCGGACCAGTCGAACGTTGAAAAAATGGTCAATATTGATGAAATTTTAACATTTAATCTTTTGACTTTAAATGACGGTTGGATGTGAATTATTACTTTTTCAACTAAAATAAGTGTGTTTAAAGTCATTTCTGTGCCTGAAATTGGTCAAAATTTAAGATTTTGAGTAAGCAAAACTCTGTAAAAATGGCAATTTTGGTCACTGTGAGGGTTTAAAAAGTGGTTATTCAACATGAGGCCCGATCCAAATGACATTTTGAATCATTTTTGGTAGAGTCCAAAAAATCAATTTTCTGATGAAAAACGATGACCCCGGACCAGTCGAACGTTGAAAAAATGGTCAATATTGATGAAATTTTAACATTTAATCTTTTGACTTTAAATAACGGTTGGATGTGAATTATTACTTTTTCAACTAAAATAAGTGTGTTTAAAGTCATTTCTGTGCCTGAAATTGGTCAAAATTGAAGATTCTGAGTAAGCAAAACTCTGTAAAAATGGCAATTTTGGTCACTGTGAGGGTTTAAAAAGTGGTTATTCAACATGAGGCCCGATCCAAATGACATTTTGAATCATTTTTGGTAGAGTCCAGAAAAATCAATTTTCTGATGAAAAACGATGACCCCGGACCAGTCGAACGTTGAAAAAATGGTCAATATTGATGAAATTTTAACATTTAATCTTTTGAATTTAAATGACAGTTGGATGTGAATTATTACTTTTTCAACTAAAATAAGTGTGTTTAAAGTCATTTCTGTGCCTGAAATTGGTCAAAATGTAAGATTTTGAGTAAGCAAAACTCTGTAAAAATGGCAATTTTGGTCACTGTGAGGGTTTAAAAAGTGGTTATTCAACATGAGGCCCAATCCAAATGACATTTTGAATCATTTTTGGTAGAGTCCAAAAAATCAATTTTCTGATGAAAAACGATGACCCCGGACCAGTCGAACGTTGAAAAAATGGTCAATATTGATGAAATTTTAACATTTAATCTTTTGACTATAAATGACGGTTGGATGTGAATTATTACTTTTTCAACTAAAATAAGTGTGTTTAAAGTCATTTCTGTGCCTGAAATTGGTCAAAATTGAAGATTTTGAGTAAGCAAAACTCTGTAAAAATGGCAATTTTGGTCACTGTGAGGGTTTAAAAAGTGGTTATTCAACATGAGGCCCGATCCAAATGACATTTTGAATCATTTTTGGTAGAGTCCAAAAAATCAATTTTCTGATGAAAAACGATGACCCCGGACCAGTCGAACGTTGAAAAAATGGTCAATATTGATGAAATTTTAACATTTAATCTTTTGACTTTAAATGACGGTTGGATGTGAATTATTACTTTTTCAACTAAAATAAGTGTGTTTAAAGTCATTTCTGTGCCTGAAATTGGTCAAAATGTAAGATTTTGAGTAAGCAAAACTCTGTAAAAATGGCAATTTTGGTCACTGTGAGGGTTTAAAAAGTGGTTATTGAACATGAGGCCCGATCCAAATGACATTTTGAATCATTTTTGGTAGAGTCCAAAAAATCAATTTTCTGATGAAAAACGATGACCCCGGACCAGTCGAACGTTGAAAAAATGGTCAATATTGATGAAATTTTTACATTTAATCTTTTGACTTTAAATGACAGTTGGATGTGAATTATTACTTTTTCAACTAAAATAAGTGTGTTTAAAGTCATTTCTGTGCCTGAAAGTGGTCAAAATTGAAGATTTTGAGTAAGCAAAACTCTGTAAAAATGGCAATTTTGGTCACTGTGAGGGTTTAAAAAGTGGTTATTCAACATGAGACCCGATCCAAAAGACATTTTGAATCTTTTTTGGTAGAGTCCAAAAAATCAATTTTCTGATGAAAAACGATGACCCCGGACCAGTCGAACGTTGAAAAAATGGTCAATATTGATGAAATTTTAACATTTAATCTTTTGACTTTAAATGACGGTTGGATGTGAATTATTACTTTTTCAACTAAAATAAGTGTGTTTAAAGTCATTTCTGTGCCTGAAATTGGTCAAAATTGAAGATTTTGAGTAAGCAAAACTCTGTAAAAATGGCAATTTTGGTCACTGTGAGGGTTTAAAAAGTGGTTATTCAACATGAGGCCCGATCCAAATGACATTTTGAAACATTTTTGGTAGAGTCCAAAAAAAATCAATTTTCTGATGAAAAACGATGACCCCGGACCAGTCGAACGTTGAAAAAATGGTCAATATTGATGAAATTTTAACATTTAATCTTTTGACTTTAAATGACGGTTGGATGTGAATTATTACTTTTTCAACTAAAATAAGTGTGTTTAAAGTCATTTCTGTGCCTGAAATTGGTCAAAATTGAAGATTCTGAGTAAGCAAAACTCTGTAAAAATGGCAATTTTGGTCACTGTGAGGGTTTAAAAAGTGGTTATTCAACATGAGGCCCGATCCAAATGACATTTTGAATCATTTTTGGTAGAGTCCAGAAAAATCAATTTTCTGATGAAAAACGATGACCCCGGACCAGTCGAACGTTGAAAAAATGGTCAATATTGATGAAATTTTAACATTTA
The DNA here is from genome assembly GCF_964263255.1 of Lissotriton vulgaris. Taxonomy (NCBI): domain Eukaryota; kingdom Metazoa; phylum Chordata; class Amphibia; order Caudata; family Salamandridae; genus Lissotriton; species Lissotriton vulgaris. The sequence goes on along the minus strand of NW_028242244.1, from coordinate 118,496 downwards.
ATCTTTTGACTTTAAATGACGGTTGGATGTGAATTATTACTTTTTCAACTAAAATAAGTGTGTTTAAAGTCATTTCTGTGCCTGAAATTGGTCAAAATTGAAGATTTTGAGTAAGCAAAACTCTGTAAAAATGGCAATTTTGGTCACTGTGAGGGTTTAAAAAGTGGTTATTCAACATGAGGCCCGATCCAAATGACATTTTGAATCTTTTTTGGTAGAGTCCAAAAAATCCATTTTCTGATGAAAAACGATGACCCCGGACCAGTCGAACGTTGAAAAAAATGGTCAATATAGATGAAATTTTAACATTTAATCTTTTGACTTTAAATGACGGTTGGATGTGAATTATTACTTTTTCAACTAAAATAAGTGTGTTTAAAGTCATTTCTGTGCCTGAAATTGGTCAAAATTGAAGATTTTGAGTAAGCAAAACTCTGTAAAAATGGCAATTTTGGTCACTGTGAGGGTTTAAAAAGTGGTTATTCAACATGAGGCCCGATCCAAATGACATTTTGAAACATTTTTGGTAGAGTCCAAAAAAATCAATTTTCTGATGAAAAACGATGACCCCGGACCAGTTGAACGTTGAAAAAATGGTCAATATTGATGAAATTTTAACATTTAATCTTTTGACTTTAAATGACGGTTGGATGTGAATTATTACTTTTTCAACTAAAATAAGTGTGTTTAAAGTCATTTCTGTGCCTGAAATTGGTCAAAATGTAAGATTTTGAGTAAGCAAAACTCTGTAAAAATGGCAATTTTGGTCACTGTGAGGGTTTAAAAAGTGGTTATTCAACATGAGGCCCGATCCAAATGACATTTTGAATCATTTTTGGTAGAGTCCAAAAAATCAATTTTCTGATGAAAAACGATGACCCCGGACCAGTCGAACGTTGAAAAAATGGTCAATATTGATGAAATTTTAACATTTAATCTTTTGACTTTAAATGACGGTTGGATGTGAATTATTACTTTTTCAACTAAAATAAGTGTGTTTAAAGTCATTTCTGTGCCTGAAATTGGTCAAAATTTAAGATTTTGAGTAAGCAAAACTCTGTAAAAATGGCAATTTTGGTCACTGTGAGGGTTTAAAAAGTGGTTATTCAACATGAGGCCCGATCCAAATGACATTTTGAATCATTTTTGGTAGAGTCCAAAAAATCAATTTTCTGATGAAAAACGATGACCCCGGACCAGTCGAACGTTGAAAAAATGGTCAATATTGATGAAATTTTAACATTTAATCTTTTGACTTTAAATAACGGTTGGATGTGAATTATTACTTTTTCAACTAAAATAAGTGTGTTTAAAGTCATTTCTGTGCCTGAAATTGGTCAAAATTGAAGATTCTGAGTAAGCAAAACTCTGTAAAAATGGCAATTTTGGTCACTGTGAGGGTTTAAAAAGTGGTTATTCAACATGAGGCCCGATCCAAATGACATTTTGAATCATTTTTGGTAGAGTCCAGAAAAATCAATTTTCTGATGAAAAACGATGACCCCGGACCAGTCGAACGTTGAAAAAATGGTCAATATTGATGAAATTTTAACATTTAATCTTTTGAATTTAAATGACGGTTGGATGTGAATTATTACTTTTTCAACTAAAATAAGTGTGTTTAAAGTCATTTCTGTGCCTGAAATTGGTCAAAATGTAAGATTTTGAGTAAGCAAAACTCTGTAAAAATGGCAATTTTGGTCACTGTGAGGGTTTAAAAGTGGTTATTCAACATGAGGCCCAATCCAAATGACATTTTGAATCATTTTTGGTAGAGTCCAAAAAATCAATTTTCTGATGAAAAACGATGACCCCGGACCAGTCGAACGTTGAAAAAATGGTCAATATTGATGAAATTTTAACATTTAATCTTTTGACTATAAATGACGGTTGGATGTGAATTATTACTTTTTCAACTAAAATAAGTGTGTTTAAAGTCATTTCTGTGCCTGAAATTGGTCAAAATTGAAGATTTTGAGTAAGCAAAACTCTGTAAAAATGGCAATTTTGGTCACTGTGAGGGTTTAAAAAGTGGTTATTCAACATGAGGCCCGATCCAAATGACATTTTGAATCATTTTTGGTAGAGTCCAAAAAATCAATTTTCTGATGAAAAACGATGACCCCGGACCAGTCGAACGTTGAAAAAATGGTCAATATTGATGAAATTTTAACATTTAATCTTTTGACTTTAAATGACGGTTGGATGTGAATTATTACTTTTTCAACTAAAATAAGTGTGTTTAAAGTCATTTCTGTGCCTGAAATTGGTCAAAATGTAAGATTTTGAGTAAGCAAAACTCTGTAAAAATGGCAATTTTGGTCACTGTGAGGGTTTAAAAAGTGGTTATTGAACATGAGGCCCGATCCAAATGACATTTTGAATCATTTTTGGTAGAGTCCAAAAAATCAATTTTCTGATGAAAAACGATGACCCCGGACCAGTCGAACGTTGAAAAAATGGTCAATATTGATGAAATTTTTACATTTAATCTTTTGACTTTAAATGACAGTTGGATGTGAATTATTACTTTTTCAACTAAAATAAGTGTGTTTAAAGTCATTTCTGTGCCTGAAAGTGGTCAAAATTGAAGATTTTGAGTAAGCAAAACTCTGTAAAAATGGCAATTTTGGTCACTGTGAGGGTTTAAAAAGTGGTTATTCAACATGAGGCCCGATCCAAATGACATTTTGAAACATTTTTGGTAGAGTCCAAAAAAATCAATTTTCTGATGAAAAACGATGACCCCGGACCAGTCGAACGTTGAAAAAATGGTCAATATTGATGAAATTTTAACATTTAATCTTTTGACTTTAAATGACGGTTGGATGTGAATTATTACTTTTTCAACTAAAATAAGTGTGTTTAAAGTCATTTCTGTGCCTGAAATTGGTCAAAATTGAAGATTCTGAGTAAGCAAAACTCTGTAAAAATGGCCATTTTGGTCACTGTGAGGGTTTAAAAAGTGGTTATTCAACATGAGGCCCGATCCAAATGACATTTTGAATCATTTTTGGTAGAGTCCAGAAAAATCAATTTTCTGATGAAAAACGATGACCCCGGACCAGTCGAACGTTGAAAAAATGGTCAATATTGATGAAATTTTAACATTTAATCTTTTGAATTTAAATGACGGTTGGATGTGAATTATTACTTTTTCAACTAAAATAAGTGTGTTTAAAGTCATTTCTGTGCCTGAAATTGGTCAAAATGTAAGATTTTGAGTAAGCAAAACTCTGTAAAAATGGCAATTTTGGTCACTGTGAGGGTTTAAAAAGTGGTTATTCAACATGAGGCCCAATCCAAATGACATTTTGAATCATTTTTGGTAGAGTCCAAAAAATCAATTTTCTGATGAAAAACGATGACCCCGGACCAGTCGAACGTTGAAAAAATGGTCAATATTGATGAAATTTTAACATTGAATCTTTTGACTTTAAATGACGGTTGGATGTGAATTATTACTTTTTCAACTAAAATAAGTGTGTTTAAAGTCATTTCTGTGCCTGAAATTGGTCAAAGTTGAAGATTTTGAGTAAGCAAAACTCTGTAAAAATGGCAATTTTGGTCACTGTGAGGGTTTAAAAAGTGGTTATTCAACATGAGGCCCGATCCAAATGACATTTTGAATCATTTTTGGTAGAGTCCAAAAAATCAATTTTCTGATGAAAAACGATGACCCCGGACCAGTCGAACGTTGAAAAAATGGTCAATATTGATGAAATTTTAACATTTAATCTTTTGACTTTAAATGACGGTTGGATGTGAATTATTACTTTTTCAACTAAAATAAGTGTGTTTAAAGTCATTTCTGTGCCTGAAATTGGTCAAAATGTAAGATTTTGAGTAAGCAAAACTCTGTAAAAATGGCAATTTTGGTCACTGTGAGGGTTTAAAAAGTGGTTATTGAACATGAGGCCCGATCCAAATGACATTTTGAATCATTTTTGGTAGAGTCCAAAAAATCAATTTTCTGATGAAAAACGATGACCCCGGACCAGTCGAACGTTGAAAAAATGGTCAATATTGATGAAATTTTTACATTTAATCTTTTGACTTTAAATGACAGTTGGATGTGAATTATTACTTTTTCAACTAAAATAAATGTGTTTAAAGTCATTTCTGTGCCTGAAAGTGGTCAAAATTGAAGATTTTGAGTAAGCAAAACTCTGTAAAAATGGCAATTTTGGTCACTGTGAGGGTTTAAAAAGTGGTTATTCAACATGAGACCCGATCCAAAAGACATTTTGAATCTTTTTTGGTAGAGTCCAAAAAATCCATTTTCTGATGAAAAACGATGACCCCGGACCAGTCGAACGTTGAAAAAAATGGTCAATATAGATGAAATTTTAACATTTAATCTTTTGACTTTAAATGACGGTTGGATGTGAATTATTACTTTTTCAACTAAAATAAGTGTGTTTAAAGTCATTTCTGTGCCTGAAATTGGTCAAAATTGAAGATTTTGAGTAAGCAAAACTCTGTAAAAATGGCAATTTTGGTCACTGTGAGGGTTTAAAAAGTGGTTATTCAACATGAGGCCCGATCCAAATGACATTTTGAAACATTTTTGGAAGAGTCCAAAAAAATCAATTTTCTGATGAAAAACGATGACCCCGGACCAGTTGAACGTTGAAAAAATGGTCAATATTGATGAAATTTTAACATTTAATCTTTTGACTTTAAATGACGGTTGGATGTGAATTATTACTTTTTCAACTAAAATAAGTGTGTTTAAAGTCATTTCTGTGCCTGAAATTGGTCAAAATTTTAGATTTTGAGTAAGCAAAACTCTGTAAAAATGGCAATTTTGGTCACTGTGAGGGTTTAAAAAGTGGTTATTCAACATGAGGCCCGATCCAAATGACATTTTGAATCATTTTTGGTAGAGTCCAAAAAATCAATTTTCTGATGAAAAACGATGACCCCGGACCAGTCGAACGTTGAAAAAATGGTCAATATTGATGAAATTTTAACATTTAATCTTTTGACTTTAAATGACGGTTGGATGTGAATTATTACTTTTTCAACTAAAATAAGTGTGTTTAAAGTCATTTCTGTGCCTGAAATTGGTCAAAATTTAAGATTTTGAGTAAGCAAAACTCTGTAAAAATGGCAATTTTGGTCACTGTGAGGGTTTAAAAAGTGGTTATTCAACATGAGGCCCGATCCAAATGACATTTTGAATCATTTTTGGTAGAGTCCAAAAAATCAATTTTCTGATGAAAAACGATGACCCCGGACCAGTCGAACGTAGAAAAAATGGTCAATATTGATGAAATTTTAACATTTAATCTTTTGACTTTAAATAACGGTTGGATGTGAATTATTACTTTTTCAACTAAAATAAGTGTGTTTAAAGTCATTTCTGTGCCTGAAATTGGTCAAAATTGAAGATTCTGAGTAAGCAAAACTCTGTAAAAATGGCAATTTTGGTCACTGTGAGGGTTTAAAAAGTGGTTATTCAACATGAGGCCCGATCCAAATGACATTTTGAATCATTTTTGGTAGAGTCCAGAAAAATCAATTTTCTGATGAAAAACGATGACCCCGGACCAGTCGAACGTTGAAAAAATGGTCAATATTGATGAAATTTTAACATTTAATCTTTTGAATTTAAATGACGGTTGGATGTGAATTATTACTTTTTCAACTAAAATAAGTGTGTTTAAAGTCATTTCTGTGCCTGAAATTGGTCAAAATGTAAGATTTTGAGTAAGCAAAACTCTGTAAAAATGGCAATTTTGGTCACTGTGAGGGTTTAAAAAGTGGTTATTCAACATGAGGCCCAATCCAAATGACATTTTGAATCATTTTTGGTAGAGTCCAAAAAATCAATTTTCTGATGAAAAACGATGACCCCGGACCAGTCGAACGTTGAAAAAATGGTCAATATTGATGAAATTTTAACATTTAATCTTTTGACTTTAAATGACGGTTGGATGTGAATTATTACTTTTTCAACTAAAATAAGTGTGTTTAAAGTCATTTCTGTGCCTGAAATTGGTCAAAATTGAAGATTTTGAGTAAGCAAAACTCTGTAAAAATGGCAATTTTGGTCACTGTGAGGGTTTAAAAAGTGGTTATTCAACATGAGGCCCGATCCAAATGACATTTTGAATCATTTTTGGTAGAGTCCAAAAAATCAATTTTCTGATGAAAAACGATGACCCCGGACCAGTCGAACGTTGAAAAAATGGTCAATATTGATGAAATTTTAACATTTAATCTTTTGACTTTAAATGACGGTTGGATGTGAATTATTACTTTTTCAACTAAAATAAGTGTGTTTAAAGTCATTTCTGTGCCTGAAATTGGTCAAAATGTAAGATTTTGAGTAAGCAAAACTCTGTAAAAATGGCAATTTTGGTCACTGTGAGGGTTTAAAAAGTGGTTATTGAACATGAGGCCCGATCCAAATGACATTTTGAATCATTTTTGGTAGAGTCCAAAAAATCAATTTTCTGATGAAAAACGATGACCCCGGACCAGTCGAACGTTGAAAAAATGGTCAATATTGATGAAATTTTTACATTTAATCTTTTGACTTTAAATGACAGTTGGATGTGAATTATTACTTTTTCAACTAAAATAAGTGTGTTTAAAGTCATTTCTGTGCCTGAAAGTGGTCAAAATTGAAGATTTTGAGTAAGCAAAACTCTGTAAAAAGTGGCAATTTTGGTCACTGTGAGGGTTTAAAAAGTGGTTATTCCACATGAGACCCGATATAAAAGACATTTTGAATCTTTTTTGGTAGAGTCCAAAAAATCAATTTTCTGATGAAAAACGATGACCCCGGACAAGTCGAACGTTGAAAAAATGGTCAATATTGATGAAATTTTAACATTTAATCTTTTGACTTTAAATGACGGTTGGATGTGAATTATTACTTTTTCAACTAAAATAAGTGTGTTTAAAGTCATTTCTGTGCCTGAAATTGGTCAAAATTGAAGATTTTGAGTAAGCAAAACTCTGTAAAAATGGCAATTTTGGTCACTGTGAGGGTTTAAAAAGTGGTTATTCAACATGAGGCCCGATCCAAATGACATTTTGAAACATTTTTGGTAGAGTCCAAAAAAATCAATTTTCTGATGAAAAACGATGACCCCGGACCAGTCGAACGTTGAAAAAATGGTCAATATTGATGAAATTTTAACATTTAATCTTTTGACTTTAAATGACGGTTGGATGTGAATTATTACTTTTTCAACTAAAATAAGTGTGTTTAAAGTCATTTCTGTGCCTGAAATTGGTCAAAATTGAAGATTCTGAGTAAGCAAAACTCTGTAAAAATGGCAATTTTGGTCACTGTGAGGGTTTAAAAAGTGGTTATTCAACATGAGGCCCGATCCAAATGACATTTTGAATCATTTTTGGTAGAGTCCAGAAAAATCAATTTTCTGATGAAAAACGATGACCCCGGACCAGTCGAACGTTGAAAAAATGGTCAATATTGATGAAATTTTAACATTTAATCTTTTGAATTTAAATGACGGTTGGATGTGAATTATTACTTTTTCAACTAAAATAAGTGTGTTTAAAGTCATTTCTGTGCCTGAAATTGGTCAAAATGTAAGATTTTGAGTAAGCAAAACTCTGTAAAAATGGCAATTTTGGTCACTGTGAGGGTTTAAAAAGTGGTTATTCAACCTGAGGCCCAATCCAAATGACATTTTTAATCATTTTTGGTAGAGTCCAAAAAATCAATTTTCTGATGAAAAACGATGACCCCGGACCAGTCGAACGTTGAAAAAATGGTCAATATTGATGAAATTTTAACATTTAATCTTTTGACTATAAATGACGGTTGGATGTGAATTATTACTTTTTCAACTAAAATAAGTGTGTTTAAAGTCATTTCTGTGCCTGAAATTGGTCAAAATTGAAGATTCTGAGTAAGCAAAACTCTGTAAAAATGGCAATTTTGGTCACTGTGAGGGTTTAAAAAGTGGTTATTCAACATGAGGCCCGATCCAAATGACATTTTGAATCATTTTTGGTAGAGTCCAGAAAAATCAATTTTCTGATGAAAAACGATGACCCCGGACCAGTCGAACGTTGAAAAAATGGTCAATATTGATGAAATTTTAACATTTAATCTTTTGAATTTAAATGACGGTTGGATGTGAATTATTACTTTTTCAACTAAAATAAGTGTGTTTAAAGTCATTTCTGTGCCTGAAATTGGTCAAAATGTAAGATTTTGAGTAAGCAAAACTCTGTAAAAATGGCAATTTTGGTCACTGTGAGGGTTTAAAAAGTGGTTATTCAACATGAGGCCCGATCCAAATGACATTTTGAATCATTTTTGGTAGAGTCCAAAAAATCAATTTTCTGATGAAAAACGATGACCCCGGACCAGTTGAACGTTGAAAAAATGGTCAATATTGATGAAATTTTAACATTTAATCTTTTGACTTTAAATGACGGTTGGATGTGAATTATTACTTTTTCAACTAAAATAAGTGTGTTTAAAGTCATTTCTGTGCCTGAAATTGGTCAAAATGTAAGATTTTGAGTAAGCAAAACTCTGTAAAAATGGCAATTTTGGTCACTGTGAGGGTTTAAAAAGTGGTTATTGAACATGAGGCCCGATCCAAATGACATTTTGAATCATTTTTGGTAGAGTCCAAAAAATCAATTTTCTGATGAAAAACGATGACCCCGGACCAGTCGAACGTTGAAAAAATGGTCAATATTGATGAAATTTTTACATTTAATCTTTTGACTTTAAATGACAGTTGGATGTGAATTATTACTTTTTCAACTAAAATAAGTGTGTTTAAAGTCATTTCTGTGCCTGAAAGTGGTCAAAATTGAAGATTTTGAGTAAGCAAAACTCTGTAAAAATGGCAATTTTGGTCACTGTGAGGGTTTAAAAAGTGGTTATTCAACATGAGACCCGATCCAAAAGACATTTTGAATCTTTTTTGGTAGAGTCCAAAAAATCAATTTTCTGATGAAAAACGATGACCCCGGACCAGTCGAACGTTGAAAAAATGGTCAATATTGATGAAATTTTAACATTTAATCTTTTGACTTTAAATGACGGTTGGATGTGAATTATTACTTTTTCAACTAAAATAAGTGTGTTTAAAGTCATTTCTGTGCCTGAAATTGGTCAAAATTGAAGATTTTGAGTAAGCAAAACTCTGTAAAAATGGCAATTTTGGTCACTGTGAGGGTTTAAAAAGTGGTTATTCAACATGAGGCCCGATCCAAATGACATTTTGAAACATTTTTGGTAGAGTCCAAAAAAATCAATTTTCTGATGAAAAACGATGACCCCGGACCAGTCGAACGTTGAAAAAATGGTCAATATTGATGAAATTTTAACATTTAATCTTTTGACTTTAAATGACGGTTGGATGTGAATTATTACTTTTTCAACTAAAATAAGTGTGTTTAAAGTCATTTCTGTGCCTGAAATTGGTCAAAATTGAAGATTCTGAGTAAGCAAAACTCTGTAAAAATGGCAATTTTGGTCACTGTGAGGGTTTAAAAAGTGGTTATTCAACATGAGGCCCGATCCAAATGACATTTTGAATCATTTTTGGTAGAGTCCAGAAAAATCAATTTTCTGATGAAAAACGATGACCCCGGACCAGTCGAACGTTGAAAAAATGGTCAATATTGATGAAATTTTAACATTTAATCTTTTGAATTTAAATGACGGTTGGATGTGAATTATTACTTTTTCAACTAAAATAAGTGTGTTTAAAGTCATTTCTGTGCCTGAAATTGGTCAAAATGTAAGATTTTGAGTAAGATAAACTCTGTAAAAATGGCAATTTTGGTCACTGTGAGGGTTTAAAAAGTGGTTATTCAACATGAGGCCCAATCCAAATGACATTTTGAATCATTTTTGGTAGAGTCCAAAAAATCAATTTTCTGATGAAAAACGATGACCCCGGACCAGTCGAACGTTGAAAAAATGGTCAATATTGATGAAATTTTAACATTTAATCTTTTGACTTTAAATGACGGTTGGATGTGAATTATTACTTTTTCAACTAAAATAAGTGTGTTTAAAGTCATTTCTGTGCCTGAAATTGGTCAAAATTGAAGATTTTGAGTAAGCAAAACTCTGTAAAAATGGCAATTTTGGTCACTGTGAGGGTTTAAAAAGTGGTTATTCAACATGAGGCCCGATCCAAATGACATTTTGAATCATTTTTGGTAGAGTCCAAAAAATCAATTTTCTGATGAAAAACGATGACCCCGGACCAGTCGAACGTTGAAAAAATGGTCAATATTGATGAAATTTTAACATTTAATCTTTTGACTTTAAATGACGGTTGGATGTGAATTATTACTTTTTCAACTAAAATAAGTGTGTTTAAAGTCATTTCTGTGCCTGAAATTGGTCAAAATGTAAGATTTTGAGTAAGCAAAACTCTGTAAAAATGGCAATTTTGGTCACTGTGAGGGTTTAAAAAGTGGTTATTGAACATGAGGCCCGATCCAAATGACATTTTGAATCATTTTTGGTAGAGTCCAAAAAATCAATTTTCTGATGAAAAACGATGACCCCGGACCAGTCGAACGTTGAAAAAATGGTCAATATTGATGAAATTTTAACATTTAATCTTTTGACTTTAAATGACGGTTGGATGTGAATTATTACTTTTTCAACTAAAATAAGTGTGTTTAAAGTCATTTCTGTGCCTGAAATTGGTCAAAATGTAAGATTTTGAGTAAGCAAAACTCTGTAAAAATGGCAATTTTGGTCACTGTGAGGGTTTAAAAAGTGGTTATTGAACATGAGGCCCGATCCAAATGACATTTTGAATCATTTTTGGTAGAGTCCAAAAAATCAATTTTCTGATGAAAAACGATGACCCCGGACCAGTCGAACGTTGAAAAAATGGTCAATATTGATGAAATTTTTACATTTAATCTTTTGACTTTAAATGACAGTTGGATGTGAATTATTACTTTTTCAACTAAAATAAGTGTGTTTAAAGTCATTTCTGTGCCTGAAAGTGGTCAAAATTGAAGATTTTGAGTAAGCAAAACTCTGTAAAAATGGCAATTTTGGTCACTGTGAGGGTTTAAAAAGTGGTTATTCAACATGAGACCCGATCCAAAAGACATTTTGAATCTTTTTTGGTAGAGTCCAAAAAATCCATTTTCTGATGAAAAACGATGACCCCGGACCAGTCGAACGTTGAAAAAAATGGTCAATATAGATGAAATTTTAACATTTAATCTTTTGACTTTAAATGACGGTTGGATGTGAATTATTACTTTTTCAACTAAAATAAGTGTGTTTAAAGTCATTTCTGTGCCTGAAATTGGTCAAAATTGAAGATTTTGAGTAAGCAAAACTCTGTAAAAATGGCAATTTTGGTCACTGTGAGGGTTTAAAAAGTGGTTATTCAACATGAGGCCCGATCCAAATGACATTTTGAAACATTTTTGGTAGAGTCCAAAAAAATCAATTTTCTGATGAAAAACGATGACCCCGGACCAGTTGAACGTTGAAAAAATGGTCAATATTGATGAAATTTTAACATTTAATCTTTTGACTTTAAATGACGGTTGGATGTGAATTATTACTTTTTCAACTAAAATAAGTGTGTTTAAAGTCATTTCTGTGCCTGAAATTGGTCAAAATTGAAGATTCTGAGTAAGCAAAACTCTGTAAAAATGGCAATTTTGGTCACTGTGAGGGTTTAAAAAGTGGTTATTCAACATGAGGCCCGATCCAAATGACATTTTGAATCATTTTTGGTAGAGTCCAGAAAAATCAATTTTCTGATGAAAAACGATGACCCCGGACCAGTCAAACGTTGAAAAAATGGTCAATATTGATGAAATTTTAACATTTAATCTTTTGAATTTAAATGACGGTTGGATGTGAATTATTACTTTTTCAACTAAAATAAGTGTGTTTAAAGTCATTTCTGTGCCTGAAATTGGTCAAAATGTAAGATTTTGAGTAAGCAAAACTCTGTAAAAATGGCAATTTTGGTCACTGTGAGGGTTTAAAAAGTGGTTATTCAACATGAGGCCCAATCCAAATGACATTTTGAATCATTTTTGGTAGAGTCCAAAAAATCAATTTTCTGATGAAAAACGATGACCCCGGACCAGTCGAACGTTGAAAAAATGGTCAATATTGATGAAATTTTAACATTTAATCTTTTGACTTTAAATGACGGTTGGATGTGAATTATTACTTTTTCAACTAAAATAAGTGTGTTTAAAGTCATTTCTGTGCCTGAAATTGGTCAAAATGTAAGATTTTGAGTAAGCAAAACTCTGTAAAAATGGCAATTTTGGTCACTGTGAGGGTTTAAAAAGTGGTTATTGAACATGAGGCCCGATCCAAATGACATTTTGAATCATTTTTGGTAGAGTCCAAAAAATCAATTTTCTGATGAAAAACGATGACCCCGGACCAGTCGAACGTTGAAAAAATGGTCAATATTGATGAAATTTTTACATTTAATCTTTTGACTTTAAATGACAGTTGGATGTGAATTATTACTTTTTCAACTAAAATAAGTGTGTTTAAAGTCATTTCTGTGCCTGAAAGTGGTCAAAATTGAAGATTTTGAGTAAGCAAAACTCTGTAAAAATGGCAATTTTGGTCACTGTGAGGGTTTAAAAAGTGGTTATTCAACATGAGACCCGATCCAAAAGACATTTTGAATCTTTTTTGGTAGAGTCCAAAAAATCAATTTTCTGATGAAAAACGATGACCCCGGACCAGTCGAACGTTGAAAAAATGGTCAATATTGATGAAATTTTAACATTTAATCTTTTGACTTTAAATGACGGTTGGATGTGAATTATTACTTTTTCAACTAAAATAAGTGTGTTTAAAGTCATTTCTGTGCCTGAAATTGGTCAAAATTGAAGATTTTGAGTAAGCAAAACTCTGTAAAAATGGCAATTTTGGTCACTGTGAGGGTTTAAAAAGTGGTTATTCAACATGAGGCCCGATCCAAATGACATTTTGAATCATTTTTGGTAGAGTCCAGAAAAATCAATTTTCTGATGAAAAACGATGACCCCGGACCAGTCGAACGTTGAAAAAATGGTCAATATTGATGAAATTTTAACATTTAATCTTTTGAATTTAAATGACGGTTGGATGTGAATTATTACTTTTTCAACTAAAATAAGTGTGTTTAAAGTCATTTCTGTGCCTGAAATTGGTCAAAATGTAAGATTTTGAGTAAGCAAAACTCTGTAAAAATGGCAATTTTGGTCACTGTGAGGGTTTAAAAAGTGGTTATTCAACATGAGGCCCAATCCAAATGACATTTTGAATCATTTTTGGTAGAGTCCAAAAAATCAATTTTCTGATGAAAAACGATGACCCCGGACCAGTCGAACGTTGAAAAAATGGTCAATATTGATGAAATTTTAACATTTAATCTTTTGACTTTAAATGACGGTTGGATGTGAATTATTACTTTTTCAACTAAAATAAGTGTGTTTAAAGTCATTTCTGTGCCTGAAATTGGTCAAAATTGAAGATTTTGAGTAAGCAAAACTCTGTAAAAATGGCAATTTTGGTCACTGTGAGGGTTTAAAAAGTGGTTATTCAACATGAGGCCCGATCCAAATGACATTTTGAATCATTTTTGGTAGAGTCCAAAAAATCAATTTTCTGATGAAAAACGATGACCCCGGACCAGTCGAACGTTGAAAAAATGGTCAATATTGATGAAATTTTAACATTTAATCTTTTGACTTTAAATGACGGTTGGATGTGAATTATTACTTTTTCAACTAAAATAAGTGTGTTTAAAGTCATTTCTGTGCCTGAAATTGGTCAAAATGTAAGATTTTGAGTAAGCAAAACTCTGTAAAAATGGCAATTTTGGTCACTGTGAGGGTTTAAAAAGTGGTTATTGAACATGAGGCCCGATCCAAATGACATTTTGAATCATTTTTGGTAGAGTCCAAAAAATCAATTTTCTGATGAAAAACGATGACCCCGGACCAGTCGAACGTTGAAAAAATGGTCAATATTGATGAAATTTTAACATTTAATCTTTTGACTTTAAATGACGGTTGGATGTGAATTATTACTTTTTCAACTAAAATAAGTGTGTTTAAAGTCATTTCTGTGCCTGAAATTGGTCAAAATGTAAGATTTTGAGTAAGCAAAACTCTGTAAAAATGGCAATTTTGGTCACTGTGAGGGTTTAAAAAGTGGTTATTGAACATGAGGCCCGATCCAAATGACATTTTGAATCATTTTTGGTAGAGTCCAAAAAATCAATTTTCTGATGAAAAACGATGACCCCGGACCAGTCGAACGTTGAAAAAATGGTCAATATTGATGAAATTTTTACATTTAATCTTTTGACTTTAAATGACAGTTGGATGTGAATTATTACTTTTTCAACTAAAATAAGTGTGTTTAAAGTCATTTCTGTGCCTGAAAGTGGTCAAAATTGAAGATTTTGAGTAAGCAAAACTCTGTAAAAATGGCAATTTTGGTCACTGTGAGGGTTTAAAAAGTGGTTATTCAACATGAGACCCGATCCAAAAGACATTTTGAATCTTTTTTGGTAGAGTCCAAAAAATCCATTTTCTGATGAAAAACGATGACCCCGGACCAGTCGAACGTTGAAAAAAATGGTCAATATAGATGAAATTTTAACATTTAATCTTTTGACTTTAAATGACGGTTGGATGTGAATTATTACTTTTTCAACTAAAATAAGTGTGTTTAAAGTCATTTCTGTGCCTGAAATTGGTCAAAATTGAAGATTTTGAGTAAGCAAAACTCTGTAAAAATGGCAATTTTGGTCACTGTGAGGGTTTAAAAAGTGGTTATTCAACATGAGGCCCGATCCAAATGACATTTTGAAACATTTTTGGTAGAGTCCAAAAAAATCAATTTTCTGATGAAAAACGATGACCCCGGACCAGTTGAACGTTGAAAAAATGGTCAATATTGATGAAATTTTAACATTTAATCTTTTGACTTTAAATGACGGTTGGATGTGAATTATTACTTTTTCAACTAAAATAAGTGTGTTTAAAGTCATTTCTGTGCCTGAAATTGGTCAAAATTGAAGATTCTGAGTAAGCAAAACTCTGTAAAAATGGCAATTTTGGTCACTGTGAGGGTTTAAAAAGTGGTTATTCAACATGAGGCCCGATCCAAATGACATTTTGAATCATTTTTGGTAGAGTCCAGAAAAATCAATTTTCTGATGAAAAACGATGACCCCGGACCAGTCAAACGTTGAAAAAATGGTCAATATTGATGAAATTTTAACATTTAATCTTTTGAATTTAAATGACGGTTGGATGTGAATTATTACTTTTTCAACTAAAATAAGTGTGTTTAAAGTCATTTCTGTGCCTGAAATTGGTCAAAATGTAAGATTTTGAGTAAGCAAAACTCTGTAAAAATGGCAATTTTGGTCACTGTGAGGGTTTAAAAAGTGGTTATTCAACATGAGGCCCAATCCAAATGACATTTTGAATCATTTTTGGTAGAGTCCAAAAAATCAATTTTCTGATGAAAAACGATGACCCCGGACCAGTCGAACGTTGAAAAAATGGTCAATATTGATGAAATTTTAACATTTAATCTTTTGACTTTAAATGACGGTTGGATGTGAATTATTACTTTTTCAACTAAAATAAGTGTGTTTAAAGTCATTTCTGTGCCTGAAATTGGTCAAAATTTAAGATTTTGAGTAAGCAAAACTCTGTAAAAATGGAAATTTTGGTCACTGTGAGGGTTTAAAAAGTGGTTATTCAACATGAGGCCCGATCCAAATGACATTTTGAATCATTTTTGGTAGAGTCCAAAAAATCAATTTTCTGATGAAAAACGATGACCCCGGACCAGTCGAACGTTGAAAAAATGGTCAATATTGATGAAATTTTTACATTTAATCTTTTGACTTTAAATGACAGTTGGATGTGAATTATTACTTTTTCAACTAAAATAAGTGTGTTTAAAGTCATTTCTGTGCCTGAAAGTGGTCAAAATTGAAGATTTTGAGTAAGCAAAACTCTGTAAAAATGGCAATTTTTGTCACTGTGAGGGTTTAAAAAGTGGTTATTCAACATGAGACCCGATCCAAAAGACATTTTGAATCTTTTTTGGTAGAGTCCAAAAAATCCATTTTCTGATGAAAAACGATGACCCCGGACCAGTCGAACGTTGAAAAAAATGGTCAATATAGATGAAATTTTAACATTTAATCTTTTGACTTTAAATGACGGTTGGATGTGAATTATTACTTTTTCAACTAAAATAAGTGTGTTTAAAGTCATTTCTGTGCCTGAAATTGGTCAAAATTGAAGATTTTGAGTAAGCAAAACTCTGTAAAAATGGCAATTTTGGTCACTGTGAGGGTTTAAAAAGTGGTTATTCAACATGAGGCCCGATCCAAATGACATTTTGAAACATTTTTGGTAGAGTCCAAAAAAATCAATTTTCTGATGAAAAACGATGACCCCGGACCAGTTGAACGTTGAAAAAATGGTCAATATTGATGAAATTTTAACATTTAATCTTTTGACTTTAAATGACGGTTGGATGTGAATTATTACTTTTTCAACTAAAATAAGTGTGTTTAAAGTCATTTCTGTGCCTGAAATTGGTCAAAATTTAAGATTTTGAGTAAGCAAAACTCTGTAAAAATGGCAATTTTGGTCACTGTGAGGGTTTAAAAAGTGGTTATTCAACATGAGGCCCGATCCAAATGACATTTTGAATCATTTTTGGTAGAGTCCAAAAAATCAATTTTCTGATGAAAAACGATGACCCCGGACCAGTCGAACGTTGAAAAAATGGTCAATATTGATGAAATTTTAACATTTAATCTTTTGACTTTAAATGACGGTTGGATGTGAATTATTACTTTTTCAACTAAAATAAGTGTGTTTAAAGTCATTTCTGTGCCTGAAATTGGTCAAAATTTAAGATTTTGAGTAAGCAAAACTCTGTAAAAATGGAAATTTTGGTCACTGTGAGGGTTTAAAAAGTGGTTATTCAACATGAGGCCCGATCCAAATGACATTTTGAATCATTTTTGGTAGAGTCCAAAAAATCAATTTTCTGATGAAAAACGATGACCCCGGACCAGTCGAACGTTGAAAAAATGGTCAATATTGATGAAATTTTAACATTTAATCTTTTGACTTTAAATAACGGTTGGATGTGAATTATTACTTTTTCAACTAAAATAAGTGTGTTTAAAGTCATTTCTGTGCCTGAAATTGGTCAAAATTGAAGATTCTGAGTAAGCAAAACTCTGTAAAAATGGCAATTTTGGTCACTGTGAGGGTTTAAAAAGTGGTTATTCAACATGAGGCCCGATCCAAATGACATTTTGAATCATTTTTGGTAGAGTCCAGAAAAATCAATTTTCTGATGAAAAACGATGACCCCGGACCAGTCGAACGTTGAAAAAATGGTCAATATTGATGAAATTTTAACATTTAATCTTTTGAATTTAAATGACGGTTGGATGTGAATTATTACTTTTTCAACTAAAATAAGTGTGTTTAAAGTCATTTCTGTGCCTGAAATTGGTCAAAATGTAAGATTTTGAGTAAGCAAAACTCTGTAAAAATGGCAATTTTGGTCACTGTGAGGGTTTAAAAAGTGGTTATTCAACATGAGGCCCAATCCAAATGACATTTTGAATCATTTTTGGTAGAGTCCAAAAAATCAATTTTCTGATGAAAAACGATGACCCCGGACCAGTCGAACGTTGAAAAAATGGTCAATATTGATGAAATTTTAACATTTAATCTTTTGACTTTAAATGACGGTTGGATGTGAATTATTACTTTTTCAACTAAAATAAGTGTGTTTAAAGTCATTTCTGTGCCTGAAATTGGTCAAAATTGAAGATTTTGAGTAAGCAAAACTCTGTAAAAATGGCAATTTTGGTCACTGTGAGGGTTTAAAAAGTGGTTATTCAACATGAGGCCCGATCCAAATGACATTTTGAATCATTTTTGGTAGAGTCCAAAAAATCAATTTTCTGATGAAAAACGATGACCCCGGACCAGTCGAACGTTGAAAAAATGGTCAATATTGATGAAATTTTAACATTTAATCTTTTGACTTTAAATGACGGTTGGATGTGAATTATTACTTTTTCAACTAAAATAAGTGTGTTTAAAGTCATTTCTGTGCCTGAAATTGGTCAAAATGTAAGATTTTGAGTAAGCAAAACTCTGTAAAAATGGCAATATAGCCGAGATACCCGCCACCCCCTCTCAACACAATCCCCAAAAGGAGTGAAACCGGAAACAGTTCTTGAAGTTTTTGGAAGTGGGATGGAGTGACCATCCCGGCCGTATTTATTAAAACAAAATTAAAACATTAAACGTTTCATGTTATGTACAATTTCATTACCATATTGCGATGTTTGGCTAACCTTAACAGATTCTCTAATACAGAGGTTCTCCTAGCCGAACTAGCAACCTACAAAACATTTCTTGACATATTGAAATTGTACAACCTAACGTTTAAGGGCCAACGGCAAGGTCATAACCGGTGTCAAGATCCCTAACCGGACTTACCCCTCCCACTTGGGATGGGCGACAGCACGGAGGCGTACCTCAAGTGCAACTACTACCAATTTCCCTTGACTTGACGGGGGCACCTAAAACTCGACGCCAGTTAAAGGTCGTTCGAATACTCGTGTGAGGTATCTAGAAGGTATCGTGGCCCTTATCCCAACCCCACACAACTTACCGCATCTGCCGTCGCAGATGTCACTGGCCCCGGGAAATTCCCCAGGAGGGGGCTGTAACCCCTCCTACAAAGGAAGGGGCCTTGACCGCCTTTCCTTTACTTCCGGCGACCCATCCTTAGAAGGGACCGCCTCCCCATTGAGGGGCCAATGGCCACCTCTCCCGAGCGCTCCCATCCGTGTTGGGTGACGCCCACTCATAGGGATCTACTAATTAGTGCTCACCGATCATGACCTTACCGCCTACCAAAATAAATACGACAGTGCAAATTAACCTAAGAATACATTGGCCACTATGACCGAAAGAGCATGCATCAAAATTCGACACTAACTGAATATCTTTAATGGCAAACATACTCAAAACGAACATTCTTTATTAACTCAAAATCAACATGGCACTACAACCTGGAAACGAAAACAAAACAAAATTAATCAACTTTATTATACACAACTGGCTGTCTTCAGGGGCTGGTGGGTGGGTCAAAATTGGCTCTTCGTTCTGTCCCGAGCTCACGTGCAGCGAGGAGGTGCAGCTTCAGAGCACAAGAACAAAAGGATGTCTTCTGGTCTTGCGTCCCTTTTTATCCGTCTTCAGGGCGGGCGTATACCCGCCCCTGCCTGCCCCTGAGGGCGTGGCTGGCTGCGTCGGTGTCTAGGCCAGCCCACTCTAGGGCGGGAACGAGCGCGCCCCAGCCACGCCGCTTCGGGCATACCAGCTGAGACGCGCCTCCCGCCCAAAATGGCTTCCCGGGGGGATCGAGGCACTCGGCCATAAGTTCGGGGGGACCGATTCGGTCGCCCCTTTCCATATAGCCGAGATACCCGCCACCCCCTCTCAACACAATCCCCAAAAGGAGTGAAACCGGAAACAGTTCTTGAAGTTTTTGGAAGTGGGATGGAGTGACCATCCCGGCCGTATTTATTAAAACAAAATTAAAACATTAAACGTTTCATGTTATGTACAATTTCATTACCATATTGCGATGTTTGGCTAACCTTAACAGATTCTCTAATACAGAGGTTCTCCTAGCCGAACTAGCAACCTACAAAACATTTCTTGACATATTGAAATTGTACAACCTAACGTTTAAGGGCCAACGGCAAGGTCATAACCGGTGTCAAGATCCCTAACCGGACTTACCCCTCCCACTTGGGATGGGCGACAGCACGGAGGCGTACCTCAAGTGCAACTACTACCAATTTCCCTTGACTTGACGGGGGCACCTAAAACTCGACGCCAGTTAAAGGTCGTTCGAATACTCGTGTGAGGTATCTAGAAGGTATCGTGGCCCTTATCCCAACCCCACACAACTTACCGCATCTGCCGTCGCAGATGTCACTGGCCCCGGGAAATTCCCCAGGAGGGGGCTGTAACCCCTCCTACAAAGGAAGGGGCCTTGACCGCCTTTCCTTTACTTCCGGCGACCCATCCTTAGAAGGGACCGCCTCCCCATTGAGGGGCCAATGGCCACCTCTCCCGAGCGCTCCCATCCGTGTTGGGTGACGCCCACTCATAGGGATCTACTAATTAGTGCTCACCGATCATGACCTTACCGCCACAGGCCCGGATAGTTGACCGGCTATCCGGGCCCCCCACCAAAACTCCTAGCCAACGTTTTTAACCACGCTAAGAAGTCTCCTATGAGTAACTCATTTCCCACCCGAGACAAATGCACACCATCCCCCATATACATACTGTCATCATTAATACAACCGTGCGAGATAGAATGCAATGTCCTGGAACGGAACAACCTACTCATTTTGTTATTAAGTTTCCTAACAGAATGGTTCAAAGCAGGGATCGAAATAGCCCCCCGCCACACTTTTCGTGGGATCATATGAGACCACGCAATTATGCACCCCGGAACTCTCCTCGCCAACCAACTTACGGTGGAAAGCATTGCCTCCAGGAGAAGTCGTCTACCGGTGGTGACCAAATCATTGCCCCCTAAATGTACTATGACTATAGACGGCGGTGACCTCATCCGCCCTAACAAACCCTCAAAGTAAGCTTGAAACTGGTCAATACAGAGACCGCCCCTTCCGTAGAAGGACATCCTGTACCCGTATTCCCCAGCTACGTGAATCATGTCACCTGCTTTGAATACGTCTGCGGCACGCCTCACGTATGAGTGGCCCACGACCCACACCTCCTTTCTCACAGCCGGTGATGTCTGACCGCTGGCCCGGTGTTGGGTCGACTGCATAGTCCGCCCCGCCTCGAAGGCTTGCGTAACTGAAAACCAAACAAAAGACAAGAAGCGTGAGTACATTGTTACAGCTTCACAACATGTGCAACCGCACATACCTCTTATAACAATTGGAGGACCAACGCCCCACTCGTTTTACTTGTTCCACATTAAGACCCCTGGCTGCAGCTTCAGTGGCAGCCCCTATCCGAAAGGAATGGGTCCCAAACTCACCCGGCTCCAAGCCTGCTGCGGTAATTGACATCGCGAGCACCCGCTGAAACTGAAACTTTGTCAGTGGGGTGGCGTCCGCGTGTCTCAACATTGTCCCCCCCCATGATGCCACCCTTTGTGCTAGGTAATCCTCTAAACACCTCACCGGACACATGGAGGACCCTGGAATCCTGCGAATGACTATGCAGTCTCCCACCCCACTTTGATCGGTTTTGGACTTGACAAAGGATACCGTCATAGTCTCACCCCTGATCTGAACGTGTTCCCGGCACAAACCCCCCGCCACATCCCGCTTGCTCCTTGCCACCAGCTCACTTATCCTCATAGCCCCGTGAAATGCAAGCGTAAAAGCGGCTCGGAACAAACAGGCCTCGAACTGAGACGAGCATATGTCGGGGAGTGTGGCCAGCAACTGGGACAACCTATCCAGACCTATCGGGCGCCTCTCGTCTACTCTGCGACCCTCAAGGCGTTGCCACCCACGCAGCGCTTTCTGTACAGCAAAAGACGCTGTCGGGTCCTGGATATTATGAGCCCTGGCAACAAAGGAGATGGCAGCACGATGCCTCTGGGCTGTAGCCACCGACTTCCCAGCCTTACGCAAGGACATCAGAAAATGTACTACCCAATCCTCATGCCCCCAAAGACCCCCTCTCTCAGTCCCCAAAAAAGGCCAAATAAGCCCGAAACGCCCCTTCGTATGCCTTCCTCGTCCTTGGTGCTAGACTCTCTCCCACGAGGTAACGAAGTTCGGGGCACCGAGAGACCAGAGAGCTTCGGGAAAGGGTGCTGGCTCGGGGTCCGCTGAGGGAAGGAAACCCGAGAAAGCCTGCATTTGAAAACGAGACAGTGCATCAGCAGCCTGATTCATCACCCCCGGGACATGTTTTGCTCTGAATACCACGTTCAGTTGCATACATAGTAAGACAATTTCTTTAAGCAGCCTCAAAATCATTTTACAACGTGCTGCCTGACTATTAATGCATTCTACAACGGTCATATTGTCAGACCAAAATATGACAGAATGATTTTTGAAACCATCGGGCCAGGATCTGAGGGCCACCAAAATAGGAAACAGCTCAAGGAAAGCAATATTACTCGTCAGCCCCTCATCGTGCCACCATGTTGGCCACTTTTGTGCCGACCATTTTGTGCCGAAGATGGCGCCGAAACCCATGCTTCCCGCTGAATCCGTCCATAGACCCATCTCTTCAGAGGACAAGGCCGGTTTGTTCCAGACAACTCGACCATTGAAATCCGCCAAGAATGCTAACCAAATACGCATGTCTTGGCGGACCTCGGCCGATAACCTCGTGCGATGGTGACCCTCTTTTAGGCCGACCATCGCCTGTGCAATGGAACGGGAGAAGGGGCGGGCCATCGGGATCACCCTTAAGGCAAAATTCAACTTCCCCACCAATTGCTGCAATTGATGCAGCGTAACTTTAGATGCAGTGATACACATTTGCAGGGCTGTCTTGAATTTCAATACTTTGGAAGCTGGTAAACGAAAACAACCCTCACTAGAGTCCAACTCGATCCCGAGGAACTCGAGGCAAGTCGTGGGACCCACAGTTTTACCTGGTGCCAACGGCACGCCAAATTGATTCATTAAAACACAAAATTCAGTCAAGGCCCGGGCACATTCATCACTCCCAGCGGCCCCAAGGAACAGAAAATCATCGAGGTAATGCATCACATTCCGAAAACCTGTTTTCTTCGTGTAAACCCATTGCAGAAAACTACTGAATTTCTCGAAATAAGCACAAGATATCGAGCACCCCATTGGCATACACCTGTCCATGTAATACAAACCTTGAAACATGAATCCCAACAAACGTTGATCATCCGGGTATACCGGGAGCAAACGGAACGCTGACTCGATATCTGATTTCGCCAACAGCGTCCCGGGCCCCAGGCGATTCAAAATGGCTACGGCCTCATCGAATGATGCGTACCGCACCGAACACATTTCTGGATCAATTGCATCGTTTACAGAAAGGCCATGAGGGGCTGATAAATTGTGAATCAATCGAAACTCACCCGGGTCCTTCTTGGGGACCACCCCTAATGGAGAACAAACAAAGTTCGGTACCGGGGGGACATGAAAAGGGCCGGCAACCCGACCTCGGGTAACCTCTTTCTGGATTTTATCCTGTACTACAGTAGTATGCTGCAAGACGGAAAGTTGATTTTTGCACGACCCGACACCCTGAAAGTTACCCACCGGGATGCGGAAACCATATGAAAAACCGTTTCGTAGCACCCCAGCAGAAGTACGATCTGGGTATTCGCTGAGCCAGGGAATCATCGCCAGGGTATCAATCGGGGTTGGTAAAGGCGCCCCTCGGACTATATTAGACCTGTTTAGCGCCTCCTCTACCCCCATTTTCACCCGATTTGGCTCTGCACGAGGACTCAGGATGGGGTGCCCCACAACCACTACATTCGTGTTTGAACTTACAAGACCCCGGGGGCCTAGTACATTTGCTTCTGTTGAAATTGAAACAGAACCCCCTCTTCCCTGTATTGCCGGCGGGTCTCGGGTAATCGTCTGTACCCGTACCCGACCGAAAGGGCGTCCCCCCATTTTGGCGGGAGGACTCACTAACAGCACTCCCCACCAATGGCACTTTCAACATTCCGGATTCTTTCATCTTATTCCATGTTAAAGAATCGTAACAGTCCCAGGTTAAACTTTTGTTATGCTCCATCGCTTTCCTGAAAAGGTTGTCATAACAGAACCATTGGTTACCTTGGTGTGATGTCGAGTACCCCATAATTCGTGACTGATATACTGGAAATTCAGGGAGCAAATCAGGCCTACGTTCCCCCAAAATTGCCGTGAAAATTCCCCAAGCATTACCCCAGTTACCAATATTTTCATTCACTTTAAAGGCGGCCATTTTTGCGCGCCAAACACTCGGATGCATCAGATCCTTTTGACCCTTAACAGTTTCGACCTCATAGTGATCAACGAGCAGGGAGAAAATGTTAACGTATTCCCCCGCCCAAATCTTTTCCTTTATTGGCAAAGGAACATGTTGCCCCAATCTTTCTCTACGAGAGGGTGTTGACTCATCCCTTGCAATCGGCAATGGCCGCTTACCTGCACCAGACGATGCTTCCGTCCCTCGTGGCTTGTCTATCGCCGCATCCGGCGCGGGCACCTTGGCTGTATCACGTTTCTCGCGCAACTGCTTTATGAGAGCTTGCGCTTCGGTAGCCATGGCGCCCCCATTACTGTCCCCCAACCATGCTGCTAACTGTGCCGCCAACTCGGGAGGCATATCTCCGGCAGACGTTGGGGTAACTATCACGGGAATCGGATTCCCCTCATCCGGTACCGGGGCCGGTACCGGGGCTGGCGCCTCGAGCGGAGAACAGGGAACCGGGACGTCTCCCCCGACCGGCCCCCTTCTCGGCCTCTTTGGCTTCCCTCCGGCCGGTGGACGCCCCGATCCCTCCTCGCCGTCTCGCTCCGCCAACCGCTTCTTAATTTCGGACATATCCTTCATGAGTGCCCGAACCAACTGGTCAGTCGACATTCTCTTTGCTCCTTTCTTGGGCATCCTTTCGATGAAGAATCTAAAAGACAAAGAGAGAGATTAAAACGCTCAAAATTGGCTCTTCGTTCTGTCCCGAGCTCACGTGCAGCGAGGAGGTGCAGCTTCAGAGCACAAGAACAAGAGGATGTCTTCTGGTCTTGCGTCCCTTTTTATCCGTCTTCAGGGCGGGCGTATACCCGCCCCTGCCTGCCCCTGAGGGCGTGGCTGGCTGCGTCGGTGTCTAGGCCAGCCCACTCTAGGGCGGGAACGAGCACGCCCCAGCCACGCCGCTTCGGGCATACCAGCTGAGACGCGCCTCCCGCCCAAAATGGCTTCCCGGGGGGATCGAGGCACTCGGCCATAAGTTCGGGGGGACCGATTCGGTCGCCCCTTTCCATTTTGGTCACTGTGAGGGTTTAAAAAGTGGTTATTGAACATGAGGCCCGATCCAAATGACATTTTGAATCATTTTTGGTAGAGTCCAAAAAATCAATTTTCTGATGAAAAACGATGACCCCGGACCAGTCGAACGTTGAAAAAATGGTCAATATTGATGAAATTTTTACATTTAATCTTTTGACTTTAAATGACAGTTGGATGTGAATTATTACTTTTTCAACTAAAATAAGTGTGTTTAAAGTCATTTCTGTGCCTGAAAGTGGTCAAAATTGAAGATTTTGAGTAAGCAAAACTCTGTAAAAATGGCAATTTTGGTCACTGTGAGGGTTTAAAAAGTGGTTATTCAACATGAGACCCGATCCAAAAGACATTTTGAATCTTTTTTGGTAGAGTCCAAAAAATCCATTTTCTGATGAAAAACGATGACCCCGGACCAGTCGAACGTTGAAAAAAATGGTCAATATAGATGAAATTTTAACATTTAATCTTTTGACTTTAAATGACGGTTGGATGTGAATTATTACTTTTTCAACTAAAATAAGTGTGTTTAAAGTCATTTCTGTGCCTGAAATTGGTCAAAATTGAAGATTTTGAGTAAGCAAAACTCTGTAAAAATGGCAATTTTGGTCACTGTGAGGGTTTAAAAAGTGGTTATTCAACATGAGGCCCGATCCAAATGACATTTTGAAACATTTTTGGTAGAGTCCAAAAAAATCAATTTTCTGATGAAAAACGATGACCCCGGACCAGTTGAACGTTGAAAAAATGGTCAATATTGATGAAATTTTAACATTTAATCTTTTGACTTTAAATGACGGTTGGATGTGAATTATTACTTTTTCAACTAAAATAAGTGTGTTTAAAGTCATTTCTGTGCCTGAAATTGGTCAAAATTGAAGATTTTGAGTAAGCAAAACTCTGTAAAAATGGCAATTTTGGTCACTGTGAGGGTTTAAAAAGTGGTTATTCAACATGAGGCCCGATCCAAATGACATTTTGAATCATTTTTGGTAGAGTCCAAAAAATCAATTTTCTGATGAAAAACGATGACCCCGGACCAGTTGAACGTTGAAAAAATGGTCAATATTGATGAAATTTTAACATTTAATCTTTTGACTTTAAATGACGGTTGGATGTGAATTATTACTTTTTCAACTAAAATAAGTGTGTTTAAAGTCATTTCTGTGCCTGAAATTGGTCAAAATTGAAGATTCTGAGTAAGCAAAACTCTGTAAAAATGGCAATTTTGGTCACTGTGAGGGTTTAAAAAGTGGTTATTCAACATGAGGCCCGATCCAAATGACATTTTGAATCATTTTTGGTAGAGTCCAGAAAAATCAATTTTCTGATGAAAAACGATGACCCCGGACCAGTCGAACGTTGAAAAAATGGTCAATATTGATGAAATTTTAACATTTAATCTTTTGAATTTAAATGACGGTTGGATGTGAATTATTACTTTTTCAACTAAAATAAGTGTGTTTAAAGTCATTTCTGTGCCTGAAATTGGTCAAAATGTAAGATTTTGAGTAAGCAAAACTCTGTAAAAATGGCAATTTTGGTCACTGTGAGGGTTTAAAAAGTGGTTATTCAACATGAGGCCCAATCCAAATGACATTTTGAATCATTTTTGGTAGAGTCCAAAAAATCAATTTTCTGATGAAAAACGATGACCCCGGACCAGTCGAACGTTGAAAAAATGGTCAATATTGATGAAATTTTAACATTTAATCTTTTGACTTTAAATGACGGTTGGATGTGAATTATTACTTTTTCAACTAAAATAAGTGTGTTTAAAGTCATTTCTGTGCCTGAAATTGGTCAAAATTGAAGATTTTGAGTAAGCAAAACTCTGTAAAAATGGCAATTTTGGTCACTGTGAGGGTTTAAAAAGTGGTTATTCAACATGAGGCCCGATCCAAATGACATTTTGAATCATTTTTGGTAGAGTCCAAAAAATCAATTTTCTGATGAAAAACGATGACCCCGGACCAGTTGAACGTTGAAAAAATGGTCAATATTGATGAAATTTTAACATTTAATCTTTTGACTTAAAATGACGGTTGGATGTGAATTATTACTTTTTCAACTAAAATAAGTGTGTTTAAAGTCATTTCTGTGCCTGAAATTGGTCAAAATTGAAGATTTTGAGTAAGCAAAACTCTGTAAAAATGGCAATTTTGGTCACTGTGAGGGTTTAAAAACTGGTTATTCAACATGAGGCCCGATCCAAATGACATTTTGAATCATTTTTGGTAGAGTCCAAAAAATCAATTTTCTGATGAAAAACGATGACCCCGGACCAGTCGAACGTTGAAAAAATGGTCAATATTGATGACATTTTAACATTTAATCTTTTGACTTTAAATGACGGTTGGATGTGAATTATTACTTTTTCAACTAAAATAAGTGTGTTTAAAGTCATTTCTGTGCCTGAAATTGGTCAAAATGTAAGATTTTGAGTAAGCAAAACTCTGTAAAAATGGCAATTTTGGTCACTGTGAGGGTTTAAAAAGTGGTTATTGAACATGAGGCCCGATCCAAATGACATTTTGAATCATTTTTGGTAGAGTCCAAAAAATCAATTTTCTGATGAAAAACGATGACCCCGGACCAGTCGAACGTTGAAAAAATGGTCAATATTGATGAAATTTTTACATTTAATCTTTTGACTTTAAATGACAGTTGGATGTGAATTATTACTTTTTCAACTAAAATAAGTGTGTTTAAAGTCATTTCTGTGCCTGAAAGTGGTCAAAATTGAAGATTTTGAGTAAGCAAAACTCTGTAAAAATGGCAATTTTGGTCACTGTGAGGGTTTAAAAAGTGGTTATTCAACATGAGACCCGATCCAAAAGACATTTTGAATCTTTTTTGGTAGAGTCCAAAAAATCCATTTTCTGATGAAAAACGATGACCCCGGACCAGTCGAACGTTGAAAAAAATGGTCAATATAGATGAAATTTTAACATTTAATCTTTTGACTTTAAATGACGGTTGGATGTGAATTATTACTTTTTCAACTAAAATAAGTGTGTTTAAAGTCATTTCTGTGCCTGAAATTGGTCAAAATTGAAGATTTTGAGTAAGCAAAACTCTGTAAAAATGGCAATTTTGGTCACTGTGAGGGTTTAAAAAGTGGTTATTCAACATGAGGCCCGATCCAAATGACATTTTGAAACATTTTTGGTAGAGTCCAAAAAAATCAATTTTCTGATGAAAAACGATGACCCCGGACCAGTTGAACGTTGAAAAAATGGTCAATATTGATGAAATTTTAACATTTAATCTTTTGACTTTAAATGACGGTTGGATGTGAATTATTACTTTTTCAACTAAAATAAGTGTGTTTAAAGTCATTTCTGTGCCTGAAATTGGTCAAAATTTAAGATTTTGAGTAAGCAAAACTCTGTAAAAATGGCAATTTTGGTCACTGTGAGGGTTTAAAAAGTGGTTATTCAACACGAGGCCCGATCCAAATGACATTTTGAATCATTTTTGGTAGAGTCCAAAAAATCAATTTTCTGATGAAAAACGATGACCCCGGACCAGTCGAACGTTGAAAAAATGGTCAATATTGATGAAATTTTAACATTTAATCTTTTGACTTTAAATGACGGTTGGATGTGAATTATTACTTTTTCAACTAAAATAAGTGTGTTTAAAGTCATTTCTGTGCCTGAAATTGGTCAAAATTTAAGATTTTGAGTAAGCAAAACTCTGTAAAAATGGCAATTTTGGTCACTGTGAGGGTTTAAAAAGTGGTTATTCAACATGAGGCCCGATCCAAATGACATTTTGAATCATTTTTGGTAGAGTCCAAAAAATCAATTTTCTGATGAAAAACGATGACCCCGGACCAGTCGAACGTTGAAAAAATGGTCAATATTGATGAAATTTTAACATTTAATCTTTTGACTTTAAATAACGGTTGGATGTGAATTATTACTTTTTCAACTAAAATAAGTGTGTTTAAAGTCATTTCTGTGCCTGAAATTGGTCAAAATTGAAGATTCTGAGTAAGCAAAACTCTGTAAAAATGGCAATTTTGGTCACTGTGAGGGTTTAAAAAGTGGTTATTCAACATGAGGCCCGATCCAAATGACATTTTGAATCATTTTTGGTAGAGTCCAGAAAAATCAATTTTCTGATGAAAAACGATGACCCCGGACCAGTCGAACGTTGAAAAAATGGTCAATATTGATGAAATTTTAACATTTAATCTTTTGAATTTAAATGACGGTTGGATGTGAATTATTACTTTTTCAACTAAAATAAGTGTGTTTAAAGTCATTTCTGTGCCTGAAATTGGTCAAAATTGAAGATTCTGAGTAAGCAAAACTCTGTAAAAATGGCAATTTTGGTCACTGTGAGGGTTTAAAAAGTGGTTATTCAACATGAGGCCCGATCCAAATGACATTTTGAATCATTTTTGGTAGAGTCCAGAAAAATCAATTTTCTGATGAAAAACGATGACCCCGGACCAGTCGAACGTTGAAAAAATGGTCAATATTGATGAAATTTTAACATTTAATCTTTTGAATTTAAATGACGGTTGGATGTGAATTATTACTTTTTCAACTAAAATAAGTGTGTTTAAAGTCATTTCTGTGCCTGAAATTGGTCAAAATGTAAGATTTTGAGTAAGCAAAACTCTGTAAAAATGGCAATTTTGGTCACTGTGAGGGTTTAAAAAGTGGTTATTCAACATGAGGCCCAATCCAAATGACATTTTGAATCATTTTTGGTAGAGTCCAAAAAATCAATTTTCTGATGAAAAACGATGACCCCGGACCAGTCGAACGTTGAAAAAATGGTCAATATTGATGAAATTTTAACATTTAATCTTTTGACTTTAAATGACGGTTGGATGTGAATTATTACTTTTTCAACTAAAATAAGTGTGTTTAAAGTCATTTCTGTGCCTGAAATTGGTCAAAATTGAAGATTTTGAGTAAGCAAAACTCTGTAAAAATGGCAATTTTGGTCACTGTGAGGGTTTAAAAAGTGGTTATTCAACATGAGGCCCGATCCAAATGACATTTTGAATCATTTTTGGTAGAGTCCAAAAAATCAATTTTCTGATGAAAAACGATGACCCCGGACCAGTCGAACGTTGAAAAAATGGTCAATATTGATGAAATTTTAACATTTAATCTTTTGAATTTAAATGACGGTTGGATGTGAATTATTACTTTTTCAACTAAAATAAGTGTGTTTAAAGTCATTTCTGTGCCTGAAATTGGTCAAAATGTAAGATTTTGAGTAAGCAAAACTCTGTAAAAATGGCAATTTTGGTCACTGTGAGGGTTAAAAAAGTGGTTATTCAACATGAGGCCCAATCCAAATGACATTTTGAATCATTTTTGGTAGAGTCCAAAAAATCAATTTTCTGATGAAAAACGATGACCCCGGACCAGTTGAACGTTGAAAAAATGGTCAATATTGATGAAATTTTAACATTTAATCTTTTGACTTTAAATGACGGTTGGATGTGAATTATTACTTTTTCAACTAAAATAAGTGTGTTTAAAGTCATTTCTGTGCCTGAAATTGGTCAAAATGTAAGATTTTGAGTAAGCAAAACTCTGTAAAAATGGCAATTTTGGTCACTGTGAGGGTTTAAAAAGTGGTTATTCAACATGAGGCCCGATCCAAATGACATTTTGAATCATTTTTGGTAGAGTCCAAAAAATCAATTTTCTGATGAAAAACGATGACCCCGGACCAGTCGAACGTTGAAAAAATGGTCAATATTGATGAAATTTTTACATTTAATCTTTTGACTTTAAATGACAGTTGGATGTGAATTATTACTTTTTCAACTAAAATAAGTGTGTTTAAAGTCATTTCTGTGCCTGAAAGTGGTCAAAATTGAAGATTTTGAGTAAGCAAAACTCTGTAAAAATGGCAATTTTGGTCACTGTGAGGGTTTAAAAAGTGGTTATTCAACATGAGACCCGATCCAAAAGACATTTTGAATCTTTTTTGGTAGAGTCCAAAAAATCCATTTTCTGATGAAAAACGATGACCCCGGACCAGTCGAACGTTGAAAAAAATGGTCAATATAGATGAAATTTTAACATTTAATCTTTTGACTTTAAATGACGGTTGGATGTGAATTATTACTTTTTCAACTAAAATAAGTGTGTTTAAAGTCATTTCTGTGCCTGAAATTGGTCAAAATTGAAGATTTTGAGTAAGCAAAACTCTGTAAAAATGGCAATTTTGGTCACTGTGAGGGTTTAAAAAGTGGTTATTCAACATGAGGCCCGATCCAAATGACATTTTGAATCATTTTTGGTAGAGTCCAAAAAATCAATTTTCTGATGAAAAACGATGACCCCGGACCAGTCGAACGTTGAAAAAATGGTCAATATTGATGAAATTTTAACATTTAATCTTTTGACTTTAAATGACGGTTGGATGTGAATTATTACTTTTTCAACTAAAATAAGTGTGTTTAAAGTCATTTCTGTGCCTGAAATTGGTCAAAATTTAAGATTTTGAGTAAGCAAAACTCTGTAAAAATGGCAATTTTGGTCACTGTGAGGGTTTAAAAAGTGGTTATTCAACATGAGGCCCGATCCAAATGACATTTTGAATCATTTTTGGTAGAGTCCAAAAAATCAATTTTCTGATGAAAAACGATGACCCCGGACCAGTCGAACGTTGAAAAAATGGTCAATATTGATGAAATTTTAACATTTAATCTTTTGACTTTAAATAACGGTTGGATGTGAATTATTACTTTTTCAACTAAAATAAGTGTGTTTAAAGTCATTTCTGTGCCTGAAATTGGTCAAAATTGAAGATTCTGAGTAAGCAAAACTCTGTAAAAATGGCAATTTTGGTCACTGTGAGGGTTTAAAAAGTGGTTATTCAACATGAGGCCCGATCCAAATGACATTTTGAATCATTTTTGGTAGAGTCCAGAAAAATCAATTTTCTGATGAAAAACGATGACCCCGGACCAGTCGAACGTTGAAAAAATGGTCAATATTGATGAAATTTTAACATTTAATCTTTTGAATTTAAATGACGGTTGGATGTGAATTATTACTTTTTCAACTAAAATAAGTGTGTTTAAAGTCATTTCTGTGCCTGAAATTGGTCAAAATGTAAGATTTTGAGTAAGCAAAACTCTGTAAAAATGGCAATTTTGGTCACTGTGAGGGTTTAAAAAGTGGTTATTCAACATGAGGCCCAATCCAAATGACATTTTGAATCATTTTTGGTAGAGTCCAAAAAATCAATTTTCTGATGAAAAACGATGACCCCGGACCAGTCGAACGTTGAAAAAATGGTCAATATTGATGAAATTTTAACATTTAATCTTTTGACTTTAAATGACGGTTGGATGTGAATTATTACTTTTTCAACTAAAATAAGTGTGTTTAAAGTCATTTCTGTGCCTGAAATTGGTCAAAATTGAAGATTTTGAGTAAGCAAAACTCTGTAAAAATGGCAATTTTGGTCACTGTGAGGGTTTAAAAAGTGGTTATTGAACATGAGGCCCGATCCAAATGACATTTTGAATCATTTTTGGTAGAGTCCAAAAAATCAATTTTCTGATGAAAAACGATGACCCCGGACCAGTCGAACGTTGAAAAAATGGTCAATATTGATGAAATTTTTACATTTAATCTTTTGACTTTAAATGACAGTTGGATGTGAATTATTACTTTTTCAACTAAAATAAGTGTGTTTAAAGTCATTTCTGTGCCTGAAAGTGGTCAAAATTGAAGATTTTGAGTAAGCAAAACTCTGTAAAAATGGCAATTTTGGTCACTGTGAGGGTTTAAAAAGTGGTTATTCAACATGAGACCCGATCCAAAAGACATTTTGAATCTTTTTTGGTAGAGTCCAAAAAATCAATTTTCTGATGAAAAACGATGACCCCGGACCAGTCGAACGTTGAAAAAATGGTCAATATTGATGAAATTTTAACATTTAATCTTTTGACTTTAAATGACGGTTGGATGTGAATTATTACTTTTTCAACTAAAATAAGTGTGTTTAAAGTCATTTCTGTGCCTGAAATTGGTCAAAATTGAAGATTTTGAGTAAGCAAAACTCTGTAAAAATGGCAATTTTGGTCACTGTGAGGGTTTAAAAAGTGGTTATTCAACATGAGGCCCGATCCAAATGACATTTTGAAACATTTTTGGTAGAGTCCAAAAAAATCAATTTTCTGATGAAAAACGATGACCCCGGACCAGTCGAACGTTGAAAAAATGGTCAATATTGATGAAATTTTAATATTTAATCTTTTGACTTTAAATGACGGTTGGATGTGAATTATTACTTTTTCAACTAAAATAAGTGTGTTTAAAGTCATTTCTGTGCCTGAAATTGGTCAAAATTGAAGATTCTGAGTAAGCAAAACTCTGTAAAAATGGCAATTTTGGTCACTGTGAGGGTCTAAAAAGTGGTTATTCAACATGAGGCCCGATCCAAATGACATTTTGAATCATTTTTGGTAGAGTCCAGAAAAATCAATTTTCTGATGAAAAACGATGACCCCGGACCAGTCGAACGTTGAAAAAATGGCCAATATTGATGAAATTTTAACATTTAATCTTTTGAATTTAAATGACGGTTGGATGTGAATTATTACTTTTTCAACTAAAATAAGTGTGTTTAAAGTCATTTCTGTGCCTGAAATTGGTCAAAATGTAAGATTTTGAGTAAGCAAAACTCTGTAAAAATGGCAATTTTGGTCACTGTGAGGGTTTAAAAAGTGGTTATTCAACATGAGGCCCAATCCAAATGACATTTTGAATCATTTTTGGTAGAGTCCAAAAAATCAATTTTCTGATGAAAAACGATGACCCCGGACCAGTCGAACGTTGAAAAAATGGTCAATATTGATGAAATTTTAACATTTAATCTTTTGACTTTAAATGACGGTTGGATGTGAATTATTACTTTTTCAACTAAAATAAGTGTGTTTAAAGTCATTTCTGTGCCTGAAATTGGTCAAAATTGAAGATTTTGAGTAAGCAAAACTCTGTAAAAATGGCAATTTTGGTCACTGTGAGGGTTTAAAAAGTGGTTATTCAACATGAGGCCCGATCCAAATGACATTTTGAATCATTTTTGGTAGAGTCCAAAAAATCAATTTTCTGATGAAAAACGATGACCCCGGACCAGTCGAACGTTGAAAAAATGGTCAATATTGATGAAATTTTAACATTTAATCTTTTGACTTTAAATGACGGTTGGATGTGAATTATTACTTTTTCAACTAAAATAAGTGTGTTTAAAGTCATATCTGTGCCTGAAATTGGTCAAAATGTAAGATTTTGAGTAAGCAAAACTCTGTAAAAATGGCAATTTTGGTCACTGTGAGGGTTTAAAAAGTGGTTATTGATTATGAGGCCCGATCCAAATGACATTTTGAATCATTTTTGGTAGAGTCCAAAAAATCAATTTTCTGATGAAAAACGATGACCCCGGACCAGTCGAACGTTGAAAAAATGGTCAATATTGATGAAATTTTTACATTTAATCTTTTGACTTTAAATGACAGTTGGATGTGAATTATTACTTTTTCAACTAAAATAAGTGTGTTTAAAGTCATTTCTGTGCCTGAAAGTGGTCAAAATTGAAGATTTTGAGTAAGCAAAACTCTGTAAAAATGGCAATTTTGGTCACTGTGAGGGTTTAAAAAGTGGTTATTCAACATGAGACCCGATCCAAAAGACATTTTGAATCTTTTTTGGTAGAGTCCAAAAAATCCATTTTCTGATGAAAAACGATGACCCCGGACCAGTCGAACGTTGAAAAAAATGGTCAATATAGATGAAATTTTAACATTTAATCTTTTGACTTTAAATGACGGTTGGATGTGAATTATTACTTTTTCAACTAAAATAAGTGTGTTTAAAGTCATTTCTGTGCCTGAAATTGGTCAAAATTGAAGATTTTGAGTAAGCAAAACTCTGTAAAAATGGCAATTTTGGTCACTGTGAGGGTTTAAAAAGTGGTTATTCAACATGAGGCCCGATCCAAATGACATTTTGAAACATTTTTGGTAGAGTCCAAAAAAATCAATTTTCTGATGAAAAACGATGACCCCGGACCAGTTGAACGTTGAAAAAATGGTCAATATTGATGAAATTTTAACATTTAATCTTTTGACTTTAAATGACGGTTGGATGTGAATTATTACTTTTTCAACTAAAATAAGTGTGTTTAAAGTCATTTCTGTGCCTGAAATTGGTCAAAATTGAAGATTTTGAGTAAGCAAAACTCTGTAAAAATGGCAATTTTGGTCACTGTGAGGGTTTAAAAAGTGGTTATTCAACATGAGGCCCGATCCAAATGACATTTTGAATCATTTTTGGTAGAGTCCAAAAAATCAATTTTCTGATGAAAAACGATGACCCCGGACCAGTCGAACGTTGAAAAAATGGTCAATATTGATGAAATTTTAACATTTAATCTTTTGACTTTAAATGACGGTTGGATGTGAATTATTACTTTTTCAACTAAAATAAGTGTGTTTAAAGTCATTTCTGTGCCTGAAATTGGTCAAAATTGAAGATTCTGAGTAAGCAAAACTCTGTAAAAATGGCAATTTTGGTCACTGTGAGGGTTTAAAAAGTGGTTATTCAACATGAGGCCCGATCCAAATGACATTTTGAATCATTTTTGGTAGAGTCCAGAAAAATCAATTTTCTGATGAAAAACGATGACCCCGGACCAGTCGAACGTTGAAAAAATGGTCAATATTGATGAAATTTTAACATTTAATCTTTTGAATTTAAATGACGGTTGGATGTGAATTATTACTTTTTCAACTAAAATGAGTGTGTTTAAAGTCATTTCTGTGCCTGAAATTGGTCAAAATGTAAGATTTTGAGTAAGCAAAACTCTGTAAAAATGGCAATTTTGGTCACTGTGAGGGTTTAAAAAGTGGTTATTCAACATGAGGCCCAATCCAAATGACATTTTGAATCATTTTTGGTAGAGTCCAAAAAATCAATTTTCTGATGAAAAACGATGACCCCGGACCAGTCGAACGTTGAAAAAATGGTCAATATTGATGAAATTTTAACATTTAATCGTTTGACTTTAAATGACGGTTGGATGTGAATTATTACTTTTTCAACTAAAATAAGTGTGTTTAAAGTCATTTCTGTGCCTGAAATTGGTCAAAATTGAAGATTTTGAGTAAGCAAAACTCTGTAAAAATGGCAATTTTGGTCACTGTGAGGGTTTAAAAAGTGGTTATTCAACATGAGGCCCGATCCAAATGACATTTTGAATCATTTTTGGTAGAGTCCAAAAAATCAATTTTCTGATGAAAAACGATGACCCCGGACCAGTCGAACGTTGAAAAAATGGTCAATATTGATGAAATTTTAACATTTAATCTTTTGAATTTAAATGACGGTTGGATGTGAATTATTACTTTTTCAACTAAAATAAGTGTGTTTAAAGTCATTTCTGTGCCTGAAATTGGTCAAAATGTAAGATTTTGAGTAAGCAAAACTCTGTAAAAATGGCAATTTTGGTCACTGTGAGGGTTTAAAAAGTGGTTATTCAACATGAGGCCCAATCCAAATGACATTTTGAATCATTTTTGGTAGAGTCCAAAAAATCAATTTTCTGATGAAAAACGATGACCCCGGACCAGTTGAACGTTGAAAAAATGGTCAATATTGATGAAATTTTAACATTTAATCTTTTGACTTTAAATGACGGTTGGATGTGAATTATTACTTTTTCAACTAAAATAAGTGTGTTTAAAGTCATTTCTGTGCCTGAAATTGGTCAAAATTGAAGATTTTGAGTAAGCAAAACTCTGTAAAAATGGCAATTTTGGTCACTGTGAGGGTTTAAAAAGTGGTTATTCAACATGAGGCCCGATCCAAATGACATTTTGAATCATTTTTGGTAGAGTCCAAAAAATCAATTTTCTGATGAAAAACGATGACCCCGGACCAGTCGAACGTTGAAAAAATGGTCAATATTGATGAAATTTTAACATTTAATCTTTTGACTTTAAATGACGGTTGGATGTGAATTATTACTTTTTCAACTAAAATAAGTGTGTTTAAAGTCATTTCTGTGCCTGAAATTGGTCAAAATGTAAGATTTTGAGTAAGCAAAACTCTGTAAAAATGGCAATTTTGGTCACTGTGAGGGTTTAAAAAGTGGTTATTGAACATGAGGCCCGATCCAAATGACATTTTGAATCATTTTTGGTAGAGTCCAAAAAATCAATTTTCTGATGAAAAACGATGACCCCGGACCAGTCGAACGTTGAAAAAATGGTCAATATTGATGAAATTTTTACATTTAATCTTTTGACTTTAAATGACAGTTGGATGTGAATTATTACTTTTTCAACTAAAATAAGTGTGTTTAAAGTCATTTCTGTGCCTGAAAGTGGTCAAAATTGAAGATTTTGAGTAAGCAAAACTCTGTAAAAATGGCAATTTTGGTCACTGTGAGGGTTTAAAAAGTGGTTATTCAACATGAGACCCGATCCAAAAGACATTTTGAATCTTTTTTGGTAGAGTCCAAAAAATCCATTTTCTGATGAAAAACGATGACCCCGGACCAGTCGAACGTTGAAAAAAATGGTCAATATAGATGAAATTTTAACATTTAATCTTTTGACTTTAAATGACGGTTGGATGTGAATTATTACTTTTTCAACTAAAATAAGTGTGTTTAAAGTCATTTCTGTGCCTGAAATTGGTCAAAATTGAAGATTTTGAGTAAGCAAAACTCTGTAAAAATGGCAATTTTGGTCACTGTGAGGGTTTAAAAAGTGGTTATTCAACATGAGGCCCGATCCAAATGACATTTTGAAACATTTTTGGTAGAGTCCAAAAAAATCAATTTTCTGATGAAAAACGATGACCCCGGACCAGTTGAACGTTGAAAAAATGGTCAATATTGATGAAATTTTAACATTTAATCTTTTGACTTTAAATGACGGTTGGATGTGAATTATTACTTTTTCAACTAAAATAAGTGTGTTTAAAGTCATTTCTGTGCCTGAAATTGGTCAAAATTTAAGATTTTGAGTAAGCAAAACTCTGTAAAAATGGCAATTTTGGTCACTGTGAGGGTTTAAAAAGTGGTTATTCAACATGAGGCCCGATCCAAATGACATTTTGAATCATTTTTGGTAGAGTCCAAAAAATCAATTTTCTGATGAAAAACGATGACCCCGGACCAGTCGAACGTTGAAAAAATGGTCAATATTGATGAAATTTTAACATTTAATCTTTTGACTTTAAATGACGGTTGGATGTGAATTATTACTTTTTCAACTAAAATAAGTGTGTTTAAAGTCATTTCTGTGCCTGAAATTGGTCAAAATTTAAGATTTTGAGTAAGCAAAACTCTGTAAAAATGGCAATTTTGGTCACTGTGAGGGTTTAAAAAGTGGTTATTCAACATGAGGCCCGATCCAAATGACATTTTGAATAATTTTTGGTAGAGTCCAAAAAATCAATTTTCTGATGAAAAACGATGACCCCGGACCAGTCGAACGTTGAAAAAATGGTCAATATTGATGAAATTTTAACATTTAATCTTTTGACTTTAAATAACGGTTGGATGTGAATTATTACTTTTTCAACTAAAATAAGTGTGTTTAAAGTCATTTCTGTGCCTGAAATTGGTCAAAATTGAAGATTCTGAGTAAGCAAAACTCTGTAAAAATGGCAATTTTGGTCACTGTGAGGGTTTAAAAAGTGGTTATTCAACATGAGGCCCGATCCAAATGACATTTTGAATCATTTTTGGTAGAGTCCAGAAAAATCAATTTTCTGATGAAAAACGATGACCCCGGACCAGTCGAACGTTGAAAAAATGGTCAATATTGATGAAATTTTAACATTTAATCTTTTGAATTTAAATGACGGTTGGATGTGAATTATTACTTTTTCAACTAAAATAAGTGTGTTTAAAGTCATTTCTGTGCCTGAAATTGGTCAAAATTGAAGATTCTGAGTAAGCAAAACTCTGTAAAAATGGCAATTTTGGTCACTGTGAGGGTTTAAAAAGTGGTTATTCAACATGAGGCCCGATCCAAATGACATTTTGAATCATTTTTGGTAGAGTCCAGAAAAATCAATTTTCTGATGAAAAACGATGACCCCGGACCAGTCGAACGTTGAAAAAATGGTCAATATTGATGAAATTTTAACATTTAATCTTTTGAATTTAAATGACGGTTGGATGTGAATTATTACTTTTTCAACTAAAATAAGTGTGTTTAAAGTCATTTCTGTGCCTGAAATTGGTCAAAATGTAAGATTTTGAGTAAGCAAAACTCTGTAAAAATGGCAATTTTGGTCACTGTGAGGGTTTAAAAAGTGGTTATTCAACATGAGGCCCAATCCAAATGACATTTTGAATCATTTTTGGTAGAGTCCAAAAAATCAATTTTCCGATGAAAAACGATGACCCCGGACCAGTCGAACGTTGAAAAAATGGTCAATATTGATGAAATTTTAACATTTAATCTTTTGACTTTAAATGACGGTTGGATGTGAATTATTACTTTTTCAACTAAAATAAGTGTGTTTAAAGTCATTTCTGTGCCTGAAATTGGTCAAAATGTAAGATTTTGAGTAAGCAAAACTCTGTAAAAATGGCAATTTTGGTCACTGTGAGGGTTTAAAAAGTGGTTATTCAACATGAGGCCCAATCCAAATGACATTTTGAATCATTTTTGGTAGAGTCCAAAAAATCAATTTTCTGATGAAAAACGATGACCCCGGACCAGTTGAACGTTGAAAAAATGGTCAATATTGATGAAATTTTAACATTTAATCTTTTGACTTTAAATGACGGTTGGATGTGAATTATTACTTTTTCAACTAAAATAAGTGTGTTTAAAGTCATTTCTGTGCCTGAAATTGGTCAAAATTGAAGATTTTGAGTAAGCAAAACTCTGTAAAAATGGCAATTTTGGTCACTGTGAGGGTTTAAAAAGTGGTTATTCAACATGAGGCCCGATCCAAATGACATTTTGAATCATTTTTGGTAGAGTCCAAAAAATCAATTTTCTGATGAAAAACGATGACCCCGGACCAGTCGAACGTTGAAAAAATGGTCAATATTGATGAAATTTTAACATTTAATCTTTTGACTTTAAATGACGGTTGGATGTGAATTATTACTTTTTCAACTAAAATAAGTGTGTTTAAAGTCATTTCTGTGCCTGAAATTGGTCAAAATGTAAGATTTTGAGTAAGCAAAACTCTGTAAAAATGGCAATTTTGGTCACTGTGAGGGTTTAAAAAGTGGTTATTGAACATGAGGCCCGATCCAAATGACATTTTGAATCATTTTTGGTAGAGTCCAAAAAATCAATTTTCTGATGAAAAACGATGACCCCGGACCAGTCGAACGTTGAAAAAATGGTCAATATTGATGAAATTTTTACATTTAATCTTTTGACTTTAAATGACAGTTGGATGTGAATTATTACTTTTTCAACTAAAATAAGTGTGTTTAAAGTCATTTCTGTGCCTGAAAGTGGTCAAAATTGAAGATTTTGAGTAAGCAAAACTCTGTAAAAATGGCAATTTTGGTCACTGTGAGGGTTTAAAAAGTGGTTATTCAACATGAGACCCGATCCAAAAGACATTTTGAATCTTTTTTGGTAGAGTCCAAAAAATCCATTTTCTGATGAAAAACGATGACCCCGGACCAGTCGAACGTTGAAAAAAATGGTCAATATAGATGAAATTTTAACATTTAATCTTTTGACTTTAAATGACGGTTGGATGTGAATTATTACTTTTTCAACTAAAATAAGTGTGTTTAAAGTCATTTCTGTGCCTGAAATTGGTCAAAATTGAAGATTTTGAGTAAGCAAAACTCTGTAAAAATGGCAATTTTGGTCACTGTGAGGGTTTAAAAAGTGGTTATTCAACATGAGGCCCGATCCAAATGACATTTTGAATCATTTTTGGTAGAGTCCAAAAAATCAATTTTCTGATGAAAAACGATGACCCCGGACCAGTCGAACGTTGAAAAAATGGTCAATATTGATGAAATTTTAACATTTAATCTTTTGACTTTAAATGACGGTTGGATGTGAATTATTACTTTTTCAACTAAAATAAGTGTGTTTAAAGTCATTTCTGTGCCTGAAATTGGTCAAAATTGAAGATTTTGAGTAAGCAAAACTCTGTAAAAATGGCAATTTTGGTCACTGTGAGGGTTTAAAAAGTGGTTATTCAACATGAGGCCCGATCCAAATGACATTTTGAATCATTTTTGGTAGAGTCCAAAAAATCAATTTTCTGATGAAAAACGATGACCCCGGACCAGTCGAACGTTGAAAAAATGGTCAATATTGATGAAATTTTAACATTTAATCTTTTGACTTTAAATAACGGTTGGATGTGAATTATTACTTTTTCAACTAAAATAAGTGTGTTTAAAGTCATTTCTGTGCCTGAAATTGGTCAAAATTGAAGATTCTGAGTAAGCAAAACTCTGTAAAAATGGCAATTTTGGTCACTGTGAGGGTTTAAAAAGTGGTTATTCAACATGAGGCCCGATCCAAATGACATTTTGAATCATTTTTGGTAGAGTCCAGAAAAATCAATTTTCTGATGAAAAACGATGACCCCGGACCAGTCGAACGTTGAAAAAATGGTCAATATTGATGAAATTTTAACATTTAATCTTTTGAATTTAAATGACGGTTGGATGTGAATTATTACTTTTTCAACTAAAATAAGTGTGTTTAAAGTCATTTCTGTGCCTGAAATTGGTCAAAATGTAAGATTTTGAGTAAGCAAAACTCTGTAAAAATGGCAATTTTGGTCACTGTGAGGGTTTAAAAAGTGGTTATTCAACATGAGGCCCAATCCAAATGACATTTTGAATCATTTTTGGTAGAGTCCAAAAAATCAATTTTCTGATGAAAAACGATGACCCCGGACCAGTCAAACGTTGAAAAAATGGTCAATATTGATGAAATTTTAACATTTAATCTTTTTTTACTTTAAATGACGGTTGGATGTGAATTATTACTTTTTCAACTAAAATAAGTGTGTTTAAAGTCATTTCTGTGCCTGAAATTGGTCAAAATTGAAGATTTTGAGTAAGCAAAACTCTGTAAAAATGGCAATTTTGGTCACTGTGAGGGTTTAAAAAGTGGTTATTCAACATGAGGCCCGATCCAAATGACATTTTGAATCATTTTTGGTAGAGTCCAAAAAATCAATTTTCTGATGAAAAACGATGACCCCGGACCAGTCGAACGTTGAAAAAATGGTCAATATTGATGAAATTTTAACATTTAATCTTTTGAATTTAAATGACGGTTGGATGTGAATTATTACTTTTTCAACTAAAATAAGTGTGTTTAAAGTCATTTCTGTGCCTGAAATTGGTCAAAATGTAAGATTTTGAGTAAGCAAAACTCTGTAAAAATGGCAATTTTGGTCACTGTGAGGGTTTAAAAAGTGGTTATTCTACATGAGGCCCAATCCAAATGACATTTTGAATCATTTTTGGTAGAGTCCAAAAAATCAATTTTCTGATGAAAAACGATGACCCCGGACCAGTTGAACGTTGAAAAAATGGTCAATATTGATGAAATTTTAACATTTAATCTTTTGACTTTAAATGACGGTTGGATGTGAATTATTACTTTTTCAACTAAAATAAGTGTGTTTAAAGTCATTTCTGTGCCTGAAATTGGTCAAAATTGAAGATTTTGAGTAAGCAAAACTCTGTAAAAATGGCAATTTTGGTCACTGTGAGGGTTTAAAAAGTGGTTATTCAACATGAGGCCCGATCCAAATGACATTTTGAATCATTTTTGGTAGAGTCCAAAAAAATCAATTTTCTGATGAAAAACGATGACCCCGGATCAGTCGAACGTTGAAAAAATGGTCAATATTGATGAAATTTTAACATTTAATCTTTTGACTTTAAATAACGGTTGGATGTGAATTATTACTTTTTCAACTAAAATAAGTGTGTTTAAAGTCATTTCTGTGCCTGAAATTGGTCAAAATTGAAGATTCTGAGTAAGCAAAACTCTGTAAAAATGGCAATTTTGGTCACTGTGAGCGTTTAAAAAGTGGTTATTCAACATGAGGCCCGATCCAAATGACATTTTGAATCATTTTTGGTAGAGTCCAGAAAAATCAATTTTCTGATGAAAAACGATGACCCCGGACCAGTCGAACGTTGAAAAAATGGTCAATATTGATGAAATTTTAACATTTAATCTTTTGAATTTAAATGACGGTTGGATGTGAATTATTACTTTTTCAACTAAAATAAGTGTGTTTAAAGTCATTTCTGTGCCTGAAATTGGTCAAAATTGAAGATTCTGAGTAAGCAAAACTCTGTAAAAATGGCAATTTTGGTCACTGTGAGGGTTTAAAAAGTGGTTATTCAACATGAGGCCCGATCCAAATGACATTTTGAATCATTTTTGGTAGAGTCCAGAAAAATCAATTTTCTGATGAAAAACGATGACCCCGGACCAGTCGAACGTTGAAAAAATGGTCAATATTGATGAAATTTTAACATTTAATCTTTTGAATTTAAATGACGGTTGGATGTGAATTATTACTTTTTCAACTAAAATAAGTGTGTTTAAAGTCATTTCTGTGCCTGAAATTGGTCAAAATGTAAGATTTTGAGTAAGCAAAACTCTGTAAAAATGGCAATTTTGGTCACTGTGAGGGTTTAAAAAGTGGTTATTCAACATGAGGCCCAATCCAAATGACATTTTGAATCATTTTTGGTAGAGTCCAAAAAATCAATTTTCTGATGAAAAACGATGACCCCGGACCAGTCGAACGTTGAAAAAATGGTCAATATTGATGAAATTTTAACATTTAATCTTTTGAATTTAAATGACGGTTGGATGTGAATTATTACTTTTTCAACTAAAATAAGTGTGTTTAAAGTCATTTCTGTGCCTGAAATTGGTCAAAATTGAAGATTTTGAGTAAGCAAAACTCTGTAAAAATGGCAATTTTGGTCACTGTGAGGGTTTAAAAAGTGGTTATTCAACATGAGGCCCGATCCAAATGACATTTTGAATCATTTTTGGTAGAGTCCAAAAAATCAATTTTCTGATGAAAAACGATGACCCCGGACCAGTCGAACGTTGAAAAAATGGTCAATATTGATGAAATTTTAACATTTAATCTTTTGAATTTAAATGACGGTTGGATGTGAATTATTACTTTTTCAACTAAAATAAGTGTGTTTAAAGTCATTTCTGTGCCTGAAATTGGTCAAAATGTAAGATTTTGAGTAAGCAAAACTCTGTAAAAATGGCAATTTTGGTCACTGTGAGGGTTTAAAAAGTGGTTATTCAACATGAGGCCCAATCCAAATGACATTTTGAATCATTTTTGGTAGAGTCCAAAAAATCAATTTTCTGATGAAAAACGATGACCCCGGACCAGTTGAACGTTGAAAAAATGGTCAATATTGATGAAATTTTAACATTTAATCTTTTGACTTTAAATGACGGTTGGATGTGAATTATTACTTTTTCAACTAAAATAAGTGTGTTTAAAGTCATTTCTGTGCCTGAAATTGGTCAAAATGTAAGATTTTGAGTAAGATAAACTCTGTAAAAATGGCAATTTTGGTCACTGTGAGGGTTTAAAAAGTGGTTATTCAACATGAGGCCCAATCCAAATGACATTTTGAATCATTTTTGGTAGAGTCCAAAAAATCAATTTTCTGATGAAAAACGATGACCCCGGACCAGTCGAACGTTGAA
Organism: Lissotriton vulgaris; assembly: GCF_964263255.1. NCBI lineage: Eukaryota > Metazoa > Chordata > Amphibia > Caudata > Salamandridae > Lissotriton > Lissotriton vulgaris. Next base: position 73,666 of record NW_028242244.1, on the reverse strand, counting down.
AAAATGGTCAATATTGATGAAATTTTAACATTTAATCTTTTGACTTTAAATGACGGTTGGATGTGAATTATTACTTTTTCAACTAAAATAAGTGTGTTTAAAGTCATTTCTGTGCCTGAAATTGGTCAAAATTGAAGATTTTGAGTAAGCAAAACTCTGTAAAAATGGCAATTTTGGTCACTGTGAGGGTTTAAAAAGTGGTTATTCAACATGAGGCCCGATCCAAATGACATTTTGAATCATTTTTGGTAGAGTCCAAAAAATCAATTTTCTGATGAAAAACGATGACCCCGGACCAGTCGAACGTTGAAAAAATGGTCAATATTGATGAAATTTTAACATTTAATCTTTTGACTTTAAATAACGGTTGGATGTGAATTATTACTTTTTCAACTAAAATAAGTGTGTTTAAAGTCATTTCTGTGCCTGAAATTGGTCAAAATTGAAGATTCTGAGTAAGCAAAACTCTGTAAAAATGGCAATTTTGGTCACTGTGAGGGTTTAAAAAGTGGTTATTCAACATGAGGCCCGATCCAAATGACATTTTGAATCATTTTTGGTAGAGTCCAGAAAAATCAATTTTCTGATGAAAAACGATGACCCCGGACCAGTCGAACGTTGAAAAAATGGTCAATATTGATGAAATTTTAACATTTAATCTTTTGAATTTAAATGACGGTTGGATGTGAATTATTACTTTTTCAACTAAAATAAGTGTGTTTAAAGTCATTTCTGTGCCTGAAATTGGTCAAAATGTAAGATTTTGAGTAAGCAAAACTCTGTAAAAATGGCAATTTCGGTCACTGTGAGGGTTTAAAAAGTGGTTATTCAACATGAGGCCCAATCCAAATGACATTTTGAATCATTTTTGGTAGAGTCCAAAAAATCAATTTTCTGATGAAAAACGATGACCCCGGACCAGTCGAACGTTGAAAAAATGGTCAATATTGATGAAATTTTAACATTTAATCTTTTGACTTTAAATGACGGTTGGATGTGAATTATTACTTTTTCAACTAAAATAAGTGTGTTTAAAGTCATTTCTGTGCCTGAAATTGGTCAAAATTGAAGATTTTGAGTAAGCAAAACTCTGTAAAAATGGCAATTTTGGTCACTGTGAGGGTTTAAAAAGTGGTTATTCAACATGAGGCCCGATCCAAATGACATTTTGAATCATTTTTGGTAGAGTCCAAAAAATCAATTTTCTGATGAAAAACGATGACCCCGGACCAGTCGAACGTTGAAAAAATGGTCAATATTGATGAAATTTTAACATTTAATCTTTTGAATTTAAATGACGGTTGGATGTGAATTATTACTTTTTCAACTAAAATAAGTGTGTTTAAAGTCATTTCTGTGCCTGAAATTGGTCAAAATGTAAGATTTTGAGTAAGCAAAACTCTGTAAAAATGGCAATTTTGGTCACTGTGAGGGTTTAAAAAGTGGTTATTCTACATGAGGCCCAATCCAAATGACATTTTGAATCATTTTTGGTAGAGTCCAAAAAATCAATTTTCTGATGAAAAACGATGACCCCGGACCAGTTGAACGTTGAAAAAATGGTCAATATTGATGAAATTTTAACATTTAATCTTTTGACTTTAAATGACGGTTGGATGTGAATTATTACTTTTTCAACTAAAATAAGTGTGTTTAAAGTCATTTCTGTGCCTGAAATTGGTCAAAATTGAAGATTTTGAGTAAGCAAAACTCTGTAAAAATGGCAATTTTGGTCACTGTGAGGGTTTAAAAAGTGGTTATTGAACATGAGGCCCGATCCAAATGACATTTTGAATCATTTTTGGTAGAGTCCAAAAAATCAATTTTCTGATGAAAAACGATGACCCCGGACCAGTCGAACGTTGAAAAAATGGTCAATATTGATGAAATTTTTACATTTAATCTTTTGACTTTAAATGACAGTTGGATGTGAATTATTACTTTTTCAACTAAAATAAGTGTGTTTAAAGTCATTTCTGTGCCTGAAATTGGTCAAAATTGAAGATTTTGAGTAAGCAAAACTCTGTAAAAATGGCAATTTTGGTCACTGTGAGGGTTTAAAAAGTGGTTATTCAACATGAGGCCCGATCCAAATGACATTTTGAAACATTTTTGGTAGAGTCCAAAAAAATCAATTTTCTGATGAAAAACGATGACCCCGGACCAGTTGAACGTTGAAAAAATGGTCAATATTGATGAAATTTTAACATTTAATCTTTTGACTTTAAATGACGGTTGGATGTGAATTATTACTTTTTCAACTAAAATAAGTGTGTTTAAAGTCATTTCTGTGCCTGAAATTGGTCAAAATTTAAGATTTTGAGTAAGCAAAACTCTGTAAAAATGGCAATTTTGGTCACTGTGAGGGTTTAAAAAGTGGTTATTCAACATGAGGCCCGATCCAAATGACATTTTGAATCATTTTTGGTAGAGTCCAAAAAATCAATTTTCTGATGAAAAACGATGACCCCGGACCAGTCGAACGTTGAAAAAATGGTCAATATTGATGAAATTTTAACATTTAATCTTTTGACTTTAAATGACGGTTGGATGTGAATTATTACTTTTTCAACTAAAATAAGTGTGTTTAAAGTCATTTCTGTGCCTGAAATTGGTCAAAATTTAAGATTTTGAGTAAGCAAAACTCTGTAAAAATGGCAATTTTGGTCACTGTGAGGGTTTAAAAAGTGGTTATTCAACATGAGGCCCGATCCAAATGACATTTTGAATCATTTTTGGTAGAGTCCAAAAAATCAATTTTCTGATGAAAAACGATGACCCCGGATCAGTCGAACGTTGAAAAAATGGTCAATATTGATGAAATTTTAACATTTAATCTTTTGACTTTAAATAACGGTTGGATGTGAATTATTACTTTTTCAACTAAAATAAGTGTGTTTAAAGTCATTTCTGTGCCTGAAATTGGTCAAAATTGAAGATTCTGAGTAAGCAAAACTCTGTAAAAATGGCAATTTTGGTCACTGTGAGGGTTTAAAAAGTGGTTATTCAACATGAGGCCCGATCCAAATGACATTTTGAATCATTTTTGGTAGAGTCCAGAAAAATCAATTTTCTGATGAAAAACGATGACCCCGGACCAGTCGAACGTTGAAAAAATGGTCAATATTGATGAAATTTTAACATTTAATCTTTTGAATTTAAATGACGGTTGGATGTGAATTATTACTTTTTCAACTAAAATAAGTGTGTTTAAAGTCATTTCTGTGCCTGAAATTGGTCAAAATTGAAGATTCTGAGTAAGCAAAACTCTGTAAAAATGGCAATTTTGGTCACTGTGAGGGTTTAAAAAGTGGTTATTCAACATGAGGCCCGATCCAAATGACATTTTGAATCATTTTTGGTAGAGTCCAGAAAAATCAATTTTCTGATGAAAAACGATGACCCCGGACCAGTCGAACGTTGAAAAAATGGTCAATATTGATGAAATTTTAACATTTAATCTTTTGAATTTAAATGACGGTTGGATGTGAATTATTACTTTTTCAACTAAAATAAGTGTGTTTAAAGTCATTTCTGTGCCTGAAATTGGTCAAAATGTAAGATTTTGAGTAAGCAAAACTCTGTAAAAATGGCAATTTTGGTCACTGTGAGGGTTTAAAAAGTGGTTATTCAACATGAGGCCCAATCCAAATGACATTTTGAATCATTTTTGGTAGAGTCCAAAAAATCAATTTTCTGATGAAAAACGATGACCCCGGACCAGTCGAACGTTGAAAAAATGGTCAATATTGATGAAATTTTAACATTTAATCTTTTGAATTTAAATGACGGTTGGATGTGAATTATTACTTTTTCAACTAAAATAAGTGTGTTTAAAGTCATTTCTGTGCCTGAAATTGGTCAAAATTGAAGATTTTGAGTAAGCAAAACTCTGTAAAAATGGCAATTTTGGTCACTGTGAGGGTTTAAAAAGTGGTTATTCAACATGAGGCCCGATCCAAATGACATTTTGAATCATTTTTGGTAGAGTCCAAAAAATCAATTTTCTGATGAAAAACGATGACCCCGGACCAGTCGAACGTTGAAAAAATGGTCAATATTGATGAAATTTTAACATTTAATCTTTTGAATTTAAATGACGGTTGGATGTGAATTATTACTTTTTCAACTAAAATAAGTGTGTTTAAAGTCATTTCTGTGCCTGAAATTGGTCAAAATGTAAGATTTTGAGTAAGCAAAACTCTGTAAAAATGGCAATTTTGGTCACTGTGAGGGTTTAAAAAGTGGTTATTCAACATGAGGCCCAATCCAAATGACATTTTGAATCATTTTTGGTAGAGTCCAAAAAATCAATTTTCTGATGAAAAACGATGACCCCGGACCAGTTGAACGTTGAAAAAATGGTCAATATTGATGAAATTTTAACATTTAATCTTTTGACTTTAAATGACGGTTGGATGTGAATTATTACTTTTTCAACTAAAATAAGTGTGTTTAAAGTCATTTCTGTGCCTGAAATTGGTCAAAATTGAAGATTTTGAGTAAGCAAAACTCTGTAAAAATGGCAATTTTGGTCACTGTGAGGGTTTAAAAAGTGGTTATTCAACATGAGGCCCGATCCAAATGACATTTTGAATCATTTTTGGTAGAGTCCAAAAAATCAATTTTCTGATGAAAAACGATGACCCCGGACCAGTCGAACGTTGAAAAAATGGTCAATATTGATGAAATTTTAACATTTAATCTTTTGACTTTAAATGACGGTTGGATGTGAATTATTACTTTTTCAACTAAAATAAGTGTGTTTAAAGTCATTTCTGTGCCTGAAATTGGTCAAAATGTAAGATTTTGAGTAAGCAAAACTCTGTAAAAATGGCAATTTTGGTCACTGTGAGGGTTTAAAAAGTGGTTATTGAACATGAGGCCCGATCCAAATGACATTTTGAATCATTTTTGGTAGAGTCCAAAAAATCAATTTTCTGATGAAAAACGATGACCCCGGACCAGTCGAACGTTGAAAAAATGGTCAATATTGATGAAATTTTTACATTTAATCTTTTGACTTTAAATGACAGTTGGATGTGAATTATTACTTTTTCAACTAAAATAAGTGTGTTTAAAGTCATTTCTGTGCCTGAAAGTGGTCAAAATTGAAGATTTTGAGTAAGCAAAACTCTGTAAAAATGGCAATTTTGGTCACTGTGAGGGTTTAAAAAGTGGTTATTCAACATGAGACCCGATCCAAAAGACATTTTGAATCTTTTTTGGTAGAGTCCAAAAAATCCATTTTCTGATGAAAAACGATGACCCCGGACCAGTCGAACGTTGAAAAAAATGGTCAATATAGATGAAATTTTAACATTTAATCTTTTGACTTTAAATGACGGTTGGATGTGAATTATTACTTTTTCAACTAAAATAAGTGTGTTTAAAGTCATTTCTGTGCCTGAAATTGGTCAAAATTGAAGATTTTGAGTAAGCAAAACTCTGTAAAAATGGCAATTTTGGTCACTGTGAGGGTTTAAAAAGTGGTTATTCAACATGAGGCCCGATCCAAATGACATTTTGAATCATTTTTGGTAGAGTCCAAAAAATCAATTTTCTGATGAAAAACGATGACCCCGGACCAGTCGAACGTTGAAAAAATGGTCAATATTGATGAAATTTTAACATTTAATCTTTTGACTTTAAATGACGGTTGGATGTGAATTATTACTTTTTCAACTAAAATAAGTGTGTTTAAAGTCATTTCTGTGCCTGAAATTGGTCAAAATTTAAGATTTTGAGTAAGCAAAACTCTGTAAAAATGGCAATTTTGGTCACTGTGAGGGTTTAAAAAGTGGTTATTCAACATGAGGCCCGATCCAAATGACATTTTGAATCATTTTTGGTAGAGTCCAAAAAATCAATTTTCTGATGAAAAACGATGACCCCGGACCAGTCGAACGTTGAAAAAATGGTCAATATTGATGAAATTTTAACATTTAATCTTTTGACTTTAAATAACGGTTGGATGTGAATTATTACTTTTTCAACTAAAATAAGTGTGTTTAAAGTCATTTCTGTGCCTGAAATTGGTCAAAATTGAAGATTCTGAGTAAGCAAAACTCTGTAAAAATGGCAATTTTGGTCACTGTGAGGGTTTAAAAAGTGGTTATTCAACATGAGGCCCGATCCAAATGACATTTTGAATCATTTTTGGTAGAGTCCAGAAAAATCAATTTTCTGATGAAAAACGATGACCCCGGACCAGTCGAACGTTGAAAAAATGGTCAATATTGATGAAATTTTAACATTTAATCTTTTGAATTTAAATGACGGTTGGATGTGAATTATTACTTTTTCAACTAAAATAAGTGTGTTTAAAGTCATTTCTGTGCCTGAAATTGGTCAAAATGTAAGATTTTGAGTAAGCAAAACTCTGTAAAAATGGCAATTTTGGTCACTGTGAGGGTTTAAAAAGTGGTTATTCAACATGAGGCCCAATCCAAATGACATTTTGAATCATTTTTGGTAGAGTCCAAAAAATCAATTTTCTGATGAAAAACGATGACCCCGGACCAGTCGAACGTTGAAAAAATGGTCAATATTGATGAAATTTTAACATTTAATCTTTTGACTTTAAATGACGGTTGGATGTGAATTATTACTTTTTCAACTAAAATAAGTGTGTTTAAAGTCATTTCTGTGCCTGAAATTGGTCAAAATTGAAGATTTTGAGTAAGCAAAACTCTGTAAAAATGGCAATTTTGGTCACTGTGAGGGTTTAAAAAGTGGTTATTCAACATGAGGCCCGATCCAAATGACATTTTGAATCATTTTTGGTAGAGTCCAAAAAATCAATTTTCTGATGAAAAACGATGACCCCGGACCAGTCGAACGTTGAAAAAATGGTCAATATTGATGAAATTTTAACATTTAATCTTTTGACTTTAAATGACGGTTGGATGTGAATTATTACTTTTTCAACTAAAATAAGTGTGTTTAAAGTCATTTCTGTGCCTGAAATTGGTCAAAATGTAAGATTTTGAGTAAGCAAAACTCTGTAAAAATGGCAATTTTGGTCACTGTGAGGGTTTAAAAAGTGGTTATTGAACATGAGGCCCGATCCAAATGACATTTTGAATCATTTTTGGTAGAGTCCAAAAAATCAATTTTCTGATGAAAAACGATGACCCCGGACCAGTCGAACGTTGAAAAAATGGTCAATATTGATGAAATTTTTACATTTAATCTTTTGACTTTAAATGACAGTTGGATGTGAATTATTACTTTTTCAACTAAAATAAGTGTGTTTAAAGTCATTTCTGTGCCTGAAAGTGGTCAAAATTGAAGATTTTGAGTAAGCAAAACTCTGTAAAAATTGCAATTTTGGTCACTGTGAGGGTTTAAAAAGTGGTTATTCAACATGAGACCCGATCCAAAAGACATTTTGAATCTTTTTTGGTAGAGTCCAAAAAATCAATTTTCTGATGAAAAACGATGACCCCGGACCAGTCGAACGTTGAAAAAATGGTCAATATTGATGAAATTTTAACATTTAATCTTTTGACTTTAAATGACGGTTGGATGTGAATTATTACTTTTTCAACTAAAATAAGTGTGTTTAAAGTCATTTCTGTGCCTGAAATTGGTCAAAATTGAAGATTTTGAGTAAGCAAAACTCTGTAAAAATGGCAATTTTGGTCACTGTGAGGGTTTAAAAAGTGGTTATTCAACATGAGGCCCGATCCAAATGACATTTTGAAACATTTTTGGTAGAGTCCAAAAAAATCAATTTTCTGATGAAAAACGATGACCCCGGACAGTCGAACGTTGAAAAAATGGTCAATATTGATGAAATTTTAATATTTAATCTTTTGACTTTAAATGACGGTTGGATGTGAATTATTACTTTTTCAACTAAAATAAGTGTGTTTAAAGTCATTTCTGTGCCTGAAATTGGTCAAAATTGAAGATTCTGAGTAAGCAAAACTCTGTAAAAATGGCAATTTTGGTCACTGTGAGGGTTTAAAAAGTGGTTATTCAACATGAGGCCCGATCCAAATGACATTTTGAATCATTTTTGGTAGAGTCCAGAAAAATCAATTTTCTGATGAAAAACGATGACCCCGGACCAGTCGAACGTTGAAAAAATGGTCAATATTGATGACATTTTAACATTTAATCTTTTGAATTTAAATGACGGTTGGATGTGAATTATTACTTTTTCAACTAAAATAAGTGTGTTTAAAGTCATTTCTGTGCCTGAAATTGGTCAAAATGTAAGATTTTGAGTAAGCAAAACTCTGTAAAAATGGCAATTTTGGTCACTGTGAGGGTTTAAAAAGTGGTTATTCAACATGAGGCCCAATCCAAATGACATTTTGAATCATTTTTGGTAGAGTCCAAAAAATCAATTTTCTGATGAAAAACGATGACCCCGGACCAGTCGAACGTTGAAAAAATGGTCAATATTGATGAAATTTTAACATTTAATCTTTTGACTTTAAATGACGGTTGGATGTGAATTATTACTTTTTCAACTAAAATAAGTGTGTTTAAAGTCATTTCTGTGCCTGAAATTGGTCAAAATTGAAGATTTTGAGTAAGCAAAACTCTGTAAAAATGGCAATTTTGGTCACTGTGAGGGTTTAAAAAGTGGTTATTCAACATGAGGCCCGATCCAAATGACATTTTGAATCATTTTTGGTAGAGTCCAAAAAATCAATTTTCTGATGAAAAACGATGACCCCGGACCAGTCGAACGTTGAAAAAATGGTCAATATTGATGAAATTTTAACATTTAATCTTTTGACTTTAAATGACGGTTGGATGTGAATTATTACTTTTTCAACTAAAATAAGTGTGTTTAAAGTCATTTCTGTGCCTGAAATTGGTCAAAATGTAAGATTTTGAGTAAGCAAAACTCTGTAAAAATGGCAATTTTGGTCACTGTGAGGGTTTAAAAAGTGGTTATTGAACATGAGGCCCGATCCAAATGACATTTTGAATCATTTTTGGTAGAGTCCAAAAAATCAATTTTCTGATGAAAAACGATGACCCCGGACCAGTCGAACGTTGAAAAAATGGTCAATATTGATGAAATGTTTACATTTAATCTTTTGACTTTAAATGACAGTTGGATGTGAATTATTACTTTTTCAACTAAAATAAGTGTGTTTAAAGTCATTTCTGTGCCTGAAAGTGGTCAAAATTGAAGATTTTGAGTAAGCAAAACTCTGTAAAAATGGCAATTTTGGTCACTGTGAGGGTTTAAAAAGTGGTTATTCAACATGAGACCCGATCCAAAAGACATTTTGAATCTTTTTTGGTAGAGTCCAAAAAATCCATTTTCTGATGAAAAACGATGACCCCGGACCAGTCGACCGTTGAAAAAAATGGTCAATATAGATGAAATTTTAACATTTAATCTTTTGACTTTAAATGACGGTTGGATGTGAATTATTACTTTTTCAACTAAAATAAGTGTGTTTAAAGTCATTTCTGTGCCTGAAATTGGTCAAAATTGAAGATTTTGAGTAAGCAAAACTCTGTAAAAATGGCAATTTTGGTCACTGTGAGGGTTTAAAAAGTGGTTATTCAACATGAGGCCCAATCCAAATGACATTTTGAATCATTTTTGGTAGAGTCCAAAAAATCAATTTTCTGATGAAAAACGATGACCCCGGACCAGTCGAACGTTGAAAAAATGGTCAATATTGATGAAATTTTAACATTTAATCTTTTGACTTTAAATGACGGTTGGATGTGAATTATTACTTTTTCAACTAAAATAAGTGTGTTTAAAGTCATTTCTGTGCCTGAAATTGGTCAAAATTGAAGATTTTGAGTAAGCAAAACTCTGTAAAAATGGCAATTTTGGTCACTGTGAGGGTTTAAAAAGTGGTTATTCAACATGAGGCCCGATCCAAATGACATTTTGAATCATTTTTGGTAGAGTCAAAAAAATCAATTTTCTGATGAAAAACGATGACCCCGGACCAGTCGAACGTTGAAAAAATGGTCAATATTGATGAAATTTTAACATTTAATCTTTTGAATTTAAATGACGGTTGGATGTGAATTATTACTTTTTCAACTAAAATAAGTGTGTTTAAAGTCATTTCTGTGCCTGAAATTGGTCAAAATGTAAGATTTTGAGTAAGCAAAACTCTGTAAAAATGGCAATTTTGGTCACTGTGAGGGTTTAAAAAGTGGTTATTCAACATGAGGCCCAATCCAAATGACATTTTGAATCATTTTTGGTAGAGTCCAAAAAATCAATTTTCTGATGAAAAACGATGACCCCGGACCAGTTGAACGTTGAAAAAATGGTCAATATTGATGAAATTTTAACATTTAATCTTTTGACTTTAAATGACGGTTGGATGTGAATTATTACTTTTTCAACTAAAATAAGTGTGTTTAAAGTCATTTCTGTGCCTGAAATTGGTCAAAATTGAAGATTTTGAGTAAGCAAAACTCTGTAAAAATGGCAATTTTGGTCACTGTGAGGGTTTAAAAAGTGGTTATTCAACATGAGGCCCGATCCAAATGACATTTTGAATCATTTTTGGTAGAGTCCAAAAAATCAATTTTCTGATGAAAAACGATGACCCCGGACCAGTCGAACGTTGAAAAAATGGTCAATATTGATGAAATTTTAACATTTAATCTTTTGACTTTAAATGACGGTTGGATGTGAATTATTACTTTTTCAACTAAAATAAGTGTGTTTAAAGTCATTTCTGTGCCTGAAATTGGTCAAAATGTAAGATTTTGAGTAAGCAAAACTCTGTAAAAATGGCAATTTTGGTCACTGTGAGGGTTTAAAAAGTGGTTATTGAACATGAGGCCCGATCCAAATGACATTTTGAATCATTTTTGGTAGAGTCCAAAAAATCAATTTTCTGATGAAAAACGATGACCCCGGACCAGTCGAACGTTGAAAAAATGGTCAATATTGATGAAATTTTTACATTTAATCTTTTGACTTTAAATGACAGTTGGATGTGAATTATTACTTTTTCAACTAAAATAAGTGTGTTTAAAGTCATTTCTGTGCCTGAAAGTGGTCAAAATTGAAGATTTTGAGTAAGCAAAACTCAGTAAAAATGGCAATTTTGGTCACTGTGAGGGTTTAAAAAGTGGTTATTCAACATGAGACCCGATCCAAAAGACATTTTGAATCTTTTTTGGTAGAGTCCAAAAAATCCATTTTCTGATGAAAAACGATGACCCCGGACCAGTCGAACGTTGAAAAAAATGGTCAATATAGATGAAATTTTAACATTTAATCTTTTGACTTTAAATGACGGTTGGATGTGAATTATTACTTTTTCAACTAAAATAAGTGTGTTTAAAGTCATTTCTGTGCCTGAAATTGGTCAAAATTGAAGATTCTGAGTAAGCAAAACTCTGTAAAAATGGCAATTTTGGTCACTGTGAGGGTTTAAAAAGTGGTTATTCAACATGAGGCCCGATCCAAATGACATTTTGAATCATTTTTGGTAGAGTCCAAAAAATCAATTTTCTGATGAAAAACGATGACCCCGGACCAGTTGAACGTTGAAAAAATGGTCAATATTGATGAAATTTTAACATTTAATCTTTTGACTTTAAATGACGGTTGGATGTGAATTATTACTTTTTCAACTAAAATAAGTGTGTTTAAAGTCATTTCTGTGCCTGAAATTGGTCAAAATTTAAGATTTTGAGTAAGCAAAACTCTGTAAAAATGGCAATTTTGGTCACTGTGAGGGTTTAAAAAGTGGTTATTCAACATGAGGCCCGATCCAAATGACATTTTGAATCATTTTTGGTAGAGTCCAGAAAAATCAATTTTCTGATGAAAAACGATGACCCCGGACCAGTCGAACGTTGAAAAAATGGTCAATATTGATGAAATTTTAACATTTAATCTTTTGAATTTAAATGACGGTTGGATGTGAATTATTACTTTTTCAACTAAAATAAGTGTGTTTAAAGTCATTTCTGTGCCTGAAATTGGTCAAAATGTAAGATTTTGAGTAAGCAAAACTCTGTAAAAATGGCAATTTTGGTCACTGTGAGGGTTTAAAAAGTGGTTATTCAACATGAGGCCCAATCCAAATGACATTTTGAATCATTTTTGGTAGAGTCCAAAAAATCAATTTTCTGATGAAAAACGATGACCCCGGACCAGTCGAACGTTGAAAAAATGGTCAATATTGATGAAATTTTAACATTTAATCTTTTTACTTTAAATGACGGTTGGATGTGAATTATTACTTTTTCAACTAAAATAAGTGTGTTTAAAGTCATTTCTGTGCCTGAAATTGGTCAAAATTGAAGATTTTGAGTAAGCAAAACTCTGTAAAAATGGCAATTTTGGTCACTGTGAGGGTTTAAAAAGTGGTTATTCAACATGAGGCCCGATCCAAATGACATTTTAAATCATTTTTGGTAGAGTCCAAAAAATCAATTTTCTGATGAAAAACGATGACCCCGGACCAGTCGAACGTTGAAAAAATGGTCAATATTGATGAAATTTTAACATTTAATCTTTTGACTTTAAATGACGGTTGGATGTGAATTATTACTTTTTCAACTAAAATAAGTGTGTTTAAAGTCATTTCTGTGCCTGAAATTGGTCAAAATGTAAGATTTTGAGTAAGCAAAACTCTGTAAAAATGGCAATTTTGGTCACTGTGAGGGTTTAAAAAGTGGTTATTGAACATGAGGCCCGATCCAAATGACATTTTGAATCATTTTTGGTAGAGTCCAAAAAATCAATTTTCTGATGAAAAACGATGACCCCGGACCAGTCGAACGTTGAAAAAATGGTCAATATTGATGAAATTTTTACATTTAATCTTTTGACTTTAAATGACAGTTGGATGTGAATTATTACTTTTTCAACTAAAATAAGTGTGTTTAAAGTCATTTCTGTGCCTGAAAGTGGTCAAAATTGAAGATTTTGAGTAAGCAAAACTCTGTAAAAATGGCAATTTTGGTCACTGTGAGGGTTTAAAAAGTGGTTATTCAACATGAGACCCGATCCAAAAGACATTTTGAATCTTTTTTGGTAGAGTCCAAAAAATCAATTTTCTGATGAAAAACGATGACCCCGGACCAGTCGAACGTTGAAAAAATGGTCAATATTGATGAAATTTTAACATTTAATCTTTTGACTTTAAATGACGGTTGGATGTGAATTATTACTTTTTCAACTAAAATAAGTGTGTTTAAAGTCATTTCTGTGCCTGAAATTGGTCAAAATTGAAGATTTTGAGTAAGCAAAACTCTGTAAAAATGGCAATTTTGGTCACTGTGAGGGTTTAAAAAGTGGTTATTCAACATGAGGCCCGATCCAAATGACATTTTGAAACATTTTTGGTAGAGTCCAAAAAAATCTATTTTCTGATGAAAAACGATGACCCCGGACCAGTCGAACGTTGAAAAAATGGTCAATATTGATGAAATTTTAACATTTAATCTTTTGACTTTAAATGACGGTTGGATGTGAATTATTACTTTTTCAACTAAAATAAGTGTGTTTAAAGTCATTTCTGTGCCTGAAATTGGTCAAAATTGAAGATTCTGAGTAAGCAAAACTCTGTAAAAATGGCAATTTTGGTCACTGTGAGGGTTTAAAAAGTGGTTATTCAACATGAGGCCCGATCCAAATGACATTTTGAATCATTTTTGGTAGAGTCCAGAAAAATCAATTTTCTGATGAAAAACGATGACCCCGGACCAGTCGAACGTTGAAAAAATGGTCAATATTGATGAAATTTTAACATTTAATCTTTTGAATTTAAATGACGGTTGGATGTGAATTATTACTTTTTCAACTAAAATAAGTGTGTTTAAAGTCATTTCTGTGCCTGAAATTGGTCAAAATGTAAGATTTTGAGTAAGCAAAACTCTGTAAAAATGGCAATTTTGGTCACTGTGAGGGTTTAAAAAGTGGTTATTCAACATGAGGCCCAATCCAAATGACATTTTGAATCATTTTTGGTAGAGTCCAAAAAATCAATTTTCTGATGAAAAACGATGACCCCGGACCAGTCGAACGTTGAAAAAATGGTCAATATTGATGAAATTTTAACATTTAATCTTTTGACTTTAAATGACGGTTGGATGTGAATTATTACTTTTTCAACTAAAATAAGTGTGTTTAAAGTCATTTCTGTGCCTGAAATTGGTCAAAATTGAAGATTTTGAGTAAGCAAAACTCTGTAAAAATGGCAATTTTGGTCACTGTGAGGGTTTAAAAAGTGGTTATTCAACATGAGGCCCGATCCAAATGACATTTTGAATCATTTTTGGTAGAGTCCAAAAAATCAATTTTCTGATGAAAAACGATGACCCCGGACCAGTCGAACGTTGAAAAAATGGTCAATATTGATGAAATTTTAACATTTAATCTTTTGAATTTAAATGACGGTTGGATGTGAATTATTACTTTTTCAACTAAAATAAGTGTGTTTAAAGTCATTTCTGTGCCTGAAATTGGTCAAAATTGAAGATTTTGAGTAAGCAAAACTCTGTAAAAATGGCAATTTTGGTCACTGTGAGGGTTTAAAAAGTGGTTATTCAACATGAGGCCCGATCCAAATGACATTTTGAATCATTTTTGGTAGAGTCCAAAAAATCAATTTTCTGATGAAAAACGATGACCCCGGACCAGTCGAACGTTGAAAAAATGGTCAATATTGATGAAATTTTAACATTTAATCTTTTGACTTTAAATGACGGTTGGATGTGAATTATTACTTTTTCAACTAAAATAAGTGTGTTTAAAGTCATTTCTGTGCCTGAAATTGGTCAAAATTTAAGATTTTGAGTAAGCAAAACTCTGTAAAAATGGCAATTTTGGTCACTGTGAGGGTTTAAAAAGTGGTTATTCAACATGAGGCCCGATCCAAATGACATTTTGAATCATTTTTGGTAGAGTCCAAAAAATCAATTTTCTGATGAAAAACGATGACCCCGGACCAGTCGAACGTTGAAAAAATGGTCAATATTGATGAAATTTTTACATTTAATCTTTTGACTTTAAATGACAGTTGGATGTGAATTATTACTTTTTCAACTAAAATAAGTGTGTTTAAAGTCATTTCTGTGCCTGAAAGTGGTCAAAATTGAAGATTTTGAGTAAGCAAAACTCTGTAAAAATGGCAATTTTGGTCACTGTGAGGGTTTAAAAAGTGGTTATTCAACATGAGACCCGATCCAAAAGACATTTTGAATCTTTTTTGGTAGAGTCCAAAAAATCCATTTTCTGATGAAAAACGATGACCCCGGTCAAGTCGAACGTTGAAAAAATGGTCAATATTGATGAAATTTTAACATTTAATCTTTTGAATTTAAATGACGGTTGGATGTGAATTATTACTTTTTCAACTAAAATAAGTGTGTTTAAAGTCATTTCTGTGCCTGAAATTGGTCAAAATGTAAGATTTTGAGTAAGCAAAACTCTGTAAAAATGGCAATTTTGGTCACTGTGAGGGTTTAAAAAGTGGTTATTCAACATGAGGCCCAATCCAAATGACATTTTGAATCATTTTTGGTAGAGTCCAAAAAATCAATTTTCTGATGAAAAACGATGACCCCGGACCAGTCGAACGTTGAAAAAATGGTCAATATTGATGAAATTTTAACATTTAATCTTTTGACTTTAAATGACGGTTGGATGTGAATTATTACTTTTTCAACTAAAATAAGTGTGTTTAAAGTCATTTCTGTGCCTGAAATTGGTCAAAATTGAAGATTTTGAGTAAGCAAAACTCTGTAAAAATGGCAATTTTGGTCACTGTGAGGGTTTAAAAAGTGGTTATTCAACATGAGGCCCGATCCAAATGACATTTTGAATCATTTTTGGTAGAGTCCAAAAAATCAATTTTCTGATGAAAAACGATGACCCCGGACCAGTCGAACGTTGAAAAAATGGTCAATATTGATGAAATTTTAACATTTAATCTTTTGACTTTAAATGACGGTTGGATGTGAATTATTACTTTTTCAACTAAAATAAGTGTGTTTAAAGTCATTTCTGTGCCTGAAATTGGTCAAAATGTAAGATTTTGAGTAAGCAAAACTCTGTAAAAATGGCAATTTTGGTCACTGTGAGGGTTTAAAAAGTGGTTATTGAACATGAGGCCCGATCCAAATGACATTTTGAATCATTTTTGGTAGAGTCCAAAAAATCAATTTTCTGATGAAAAACGATGACCCCGGACCAGTCGAACGTTGAAAAAATGGTCAATATTGATGAAATTTTTACATTTAATCTTTTGACTTTAAATGACAGTTGGATGTGAATTATTACTTTTTCAACTAAAATAAGTGTGTTTAAAGTCATTTCTGTGCCTGAAAGTGGTCAAAATTGAAGATTTTGAGTAAGCAAAACTCTGTAAAAATGGCAATTTTGGTCACTGTGAGGGTTTAAAAAGTGGTTATTCAACATGAGACCCGATCCAAAAGACATTTTGAATCTTTTTTGGTAGAGTCCAAAAAATCCATTTTCTGATGAAAAACGATGACCCCGGACCAGTCGAACGTTGAAAAAAATGGTCAATATAGATGAAATTTTAACATTTAATCTTTTGACTTTAAATGACGGTTGGATGTGAATTATTACTTTTTCAACTAAAATAAGTGTGTTTAAAGTCATTTCTGTGCCTGAAATTGGTCAAAATTGAAGATTTTGAGTAAGCAAAACTCTGTAAAAATGGCAATTTTGGTCACTGTGAGGGTTTAAAAAGTGGTTATTCAACATGAGGCCCGATCCAAATGACATTTTGAATCATTTTTGGTAGAGTCCAGAAAAATCAATTTTCTGATGAAAAACGATGACCCCGGACCAGTCGAACGTTGAAAAAATGGTCAATATTGATGAAATTTTAACATTTAATCTTTTGAATTTAAATGACGGTTGGATGTGAATTATTACTTTTTCAACTAAAATAAGTGTGTTTAAAGTCATTTCTGTGCCTGAAATTGGTCAAAATGTAAGATTTTGAGTAAGCAAAACTCTGTAAAAATGGCAATTTTGGTCACTGTGAGGGTTTAAAAAGTGGTTATTCAACATGAGGCCCAATCCAAATGACATTTTGAATCATTTTTGGTAGAGTCCAAAAAATCAATTTTCTGATGAAAAACGATGACCCCGGACCAGTCGAACGTTGAAAAAATGGTCAATATTGATGAAATTTTAACATTTAATCTTTTGACTTTAAATGACGGTTGGATGTGAATTATTACTTTTTCAACTAAAATAAGTGTGTTTAAAGTCATTTCTGTGCCTGAAATTGGTCAAAATTGAAGATTTTGAGTAAGCAAAACTCTGTAAAAATGGCAATTTTGGTCACTGTGAGGGTTTAAAAAGTGGTTATTCAACATGAGGCCCGATCCAAATGACATTTTGAATCATTTTTGGTAGAGTCCAAAAAATCAATTTTCTGATGAAAAACGATGACCCCGGACCAGTCGAACGTTGAAAAAATGGTCAATATTGATGAAATTTTAACATTTAATCTTTTGAATTTAAATGACGGTTGGATGTGAATTATTACTTTTTCAACTAAAATAAGTGTGTTTAAAGTCATTTCTGTGCCTGAAATTGGTCAAAATTGAAGATTTTGAGTAAGCAAAACTCTGTAAAAATGGCAATTTTGGTCACTGTGAGGGTTTAAAAAGTGGTTATTCAACATGAGGCCCGATCCAAATGACATTTTGAATCATTTTTGGTAGAGTCCAAAAAATCAATTTTCTGATGAAAAACGATGACCCCGGACCAGTCGAACGTTGAAAAAATGGTCAATATTGATGAAATTTTAACATTTAATCTTTTGACTTTAAATGACGGTTGGATGTGAATTATTACTTTTTCAACTAAAATAAGTGTGTTTAAAGTCATTTCTGTGCCTGAAATTGGTCAAAATTTAAGATTTTGAGTAAGCAAAACTCTGTAAAAATGGCAATTTTGGTCACTGTGAGGGTTTAAAAAGTGGTTATTCAACATGAGGCCCGATCCAAATGACATTTTGAATCATTTTTGGTAGAGTCCAAAAAATCAATTTTCTGATGAAAAACGATGACCCCGGACCAGTCGAACGTTGAAAAAATGGTCAATATTGATGAAATTTTTACATTTAATCTTTTGACTTTAAATGACAGTTGGATGTGAATTATTACTTTTTCAACTAAAATAAGTGTGTTTAAAGTCATTTCTGTGCCTGAAAGTGGTCAAAATTGAAGATTTTGAGTAAGCAAAACTCTGTAAAAATGGCAATTTTGGTCACTGTGAGGGTTTAAAAAGTGGTTATTCAACATGAGACCCGATCCAAAAGACATTTTGAATCTTTTTTGGTAGAGTCCAAAAAATCCATTTTCTGATGAAAAACGATGACCCCGGTCAAGTCGAACGTTGAAAAAATGGTCAATATTGATGAAATTTTAACATTTAATCTTTTGAATTTAAATGACGGTTGGATGTGAATTATTACTTTTTCAACTAAAATAAGTGTGTTTAAAGTCATTTCTGTGCCTGAAATTGGTCAAAATGTAAGATTTTGAGTAAGCAAAACTCTGTAAAAATGGCAATTTTGGTCACTGTGAGGGTTTAAAAAGTGGTTATTCAACATGAGGCCCAATCCAAATGACATTTTGAATCATTTTTGGTAGAGTCCAAAAAATCAATTTTCTGATGAAAAACGATGACCCCGGACCAGTCGAACGTTGAAAAAATGGTCAATATTGATGAAATTTTAACATTTAATCTTTTGACTTTAAATGACGGTTGGATGTGAATTATTACTTTTTCAACTAAAATAAGTGTGTTTAAAGTCATTTCTGTGCCTGAAATTGGTCAAAATTGAAGATTTTGAGTAAGCAAAACTCTGTAAAAATGGCAATTTTGGTCACTGTGAGGGTTTAAAAAGTGGTTATTCAACATGAGGCCCGATCCAAATGACATTTTGAATCATTTTTGGTAGAGTCCAAAAAATCAATTTTCTGATGAAAAACGATGACCCCGGACCAGTCGAACGTTGAAAAAATGGTCAATATTGATGAAATTTTAACATTTAATCTTTTGACTTTAAATGACGGTTGGATGTGAATTATTACTTTTTCAACTAAAATAAGTGTGTTTAAAGTCATTTCTGTGCCTGAAATTGGTCAAAATGTAAGATTTTGAGTAAGCAAAACTCTGTAAAAATGGCAATTTTGGTCACTGTGAGGGTTTAAAAAGTGGTTATTGAACATGAGGCCCGATCCAAATGACATTTTGAATCATTTTTGGTAGAGTCCAAAAAATCAATTTTCTGATGAAAAACGATGACCCCGGACCAGTCGAACGTTGAAAAAATGGTCAATATTGATGAAATTTTTACATTTAATCTTTTGACTTTAAATGACAGTTGGATGTGAATTATTACTTTTTCAACTAAAATAAGTGTGTTTAAAGTCATTTCTGTGCCTGAAAGTGGTCAAAATTGAAGATTTTGAGTAAGCAAAACTCTGTAAAAATGGCAATTTTGGTCACTGTGAGGGTTTAAAAAGTGGTTATTCAACATGAGACCCGATCCAAAAGACATTTTGAATCTTTTTTGGTAGAGTCCAAAAAATCCATTTTCTGATGAAAAACGATGACCCCGGACCAGTCGAACGTTGAAAAAAATGGTCAATATAGATGAAATTTTAACATTTAATCTTTTGACTTTAAATGACGGTTGGATGTGAATTATTACTTTTTCAACTAAAATAAGTGTGTTTAAAGTCATTTCTGTGCCTGAAATTGGTCAAAATTGAAGATTTTGAGTAAGCAAAACTCTGTAAAAATGGCAATTTTGGTCACTGTGAGGGTTTAAAAAGTGGTTATTCAACATGAGGCCCGATCCAAATGACATTTTGAATCATTTTTGGTAGAGTCCAAAAAATCAATTTTCTGATGAGAAACGATGACCCCGGACCAGTCGAACGTTGAAAAAATGGTCAATATTGATGAAATTTTAACATTTAATCTTTTGACTTTAAATAACGGTTGGATGTGAATTATTACTTTTTCAACTAAAATAAGTGTGTTTAAAGTCATTTCTGTGCCTGAAATTGGTCAAAATTGAAGATTCTGAGTAAGCAAAACTCTGTAAAAATGGCAATTTTGGTCACTGTGAGGGTTTAAAAAGTGGTTATTCAACATGAGGCCCGATCCAAATGACATTTTGAATCATTTTTGGTAGAGTCCAGAAAAATCAATTTTCTGATGAAAAACGATGACCCCAGACCAGTCGAACGTTGAAAAAATGGTCAATATTGATGAAATTTTAACATTTAATCTTTTGAATTTAAATGACGGTTGGATGTGAATTATTACTTTTTCAACTAAAATAAGTGTGTTTAAAGTCATTTCTGTGCCTGAAATTGGTCAAAATGTAAGATTTTGAGTAAGCAAAACTCTGTAAAAATGGCAATTTTGGTCACTGTGAGGGTTTAAAAAGTGGTTATTCAACATGAGGCCCGATCCAAATGACATTTTGAATCATTTTTGGTAGAGTCCAAAAAATCAATTTTCTGATGAAAAACGATGACCCCGGACCAGTCGAACGTTGAAAAAATGGTCAATATTGATGAAATTTTAACATTTAATCTTTTGACTTTAAATGACGGTTGGATGTGAATTATTACTTTTTCAACTAAAATAAGTGTGTTTAAAGTCATTTCTGTGCCTGAAATTGGTCAAAATGTAAGATTTTGAGTAAGCAAAACTCTGTAAAAATGGCAATTTTGGTCACTGTGAGGGTTTAAAAAGTGGTTATTGAACATGAGGCCCGATCCAAATGACATTTTGAATCATTTTTGGTAGAGTCCAAAAAAATCAATTTTCTGATGAAAAACGATGACCCCGGACCAGTCGAACGTTGAAAAAATGGTCAATATTGATGAAATTTTTACATTTAATCTTTTGACTTTAAATGACGGTTGGATGTGAATTATTACTTTTTCAACTAAAATAAGTGTGTTTAAAGTCATTTCTGTGCCTGAAATTGGTCAAAATTTAAGATTTTGAGTAAGCAAAACTCTGTAAAAATGGCAATTTTGGTCACTGTGAGGGTTTAAAAAGTGGTTATTCAACATGAGGCCCGATCCAAATGACATTTTGAATCATTTTTGGTAGAGTCCAAAAAATCAATTTTCTGATGAAAAACGATGACCCGGACCAGTCGAACGTTGAAAAAATGGTCAATATTGATGAAATTTTAACATTTAATCTTTTGACTTTAAATGACGGTTGGATGTGAATTATTACTTTTTCAACTAAAATAAGTGTGTTTAAAGTCATTTCTGTGCCTGAAATTGGTCAAAATTTAAGATTTTGAGTAAGCAAAACTCTGTAAAAATGGCAATTTTGGTCACTGTGAGGGTTTAAAAAGTGGTTATTCAACATGAGGCCCGATCCAAATGACATTTTGAATCATTTTTGGTAGAGTCCAAAAAATCAGTTTTCTGATGAAAAACGATGACCCCGGACCAGTCGAACGTTGAAAAAATGGTCAATATTGATGAAATTTTAACATTTAATCTTTTGACTTTAAATGACGGTTGGATGTGAATTATTACTTTTTCAACTAAAATAAGTGTGTTTAAAGTCATTTCTGTGCCTGAAATTGGTCAAAATGTAAGATTTTGAGTAAGCAAAACTCTGTAAAAATGGCAATTTTGGTCACTGTGAGGGTTTAAAAAGTGGTTATTGAACATGAGGCCCGATCCAAATGACATTTTGAATCATTTTTGGTAGAGTCCAAAAAATCAATTTTCTGATGAAAAACGATGACCCCGGACCAGTCGAACGTTGAAAAAATGGTCAATATTGATGAAATTTTTACATTTAATCTTTTGACTTTAAATGACAGTTGGATGTGAATTATTACTTTTTCAACTAAAATAAGTGTGTTTAAAGTCATTTCTGTGCCTGAAAGTGGTCAAAATTGAAGATTTTGAGTAAGCAAAACTCTGTAAAAATGGCAATTTTGGTCACTGTGAGGGTTTAAAAAGTGGTTATTCAACGTGAGACCCGATCCAAAAGACATTTTGAATCTTTTTTGGTAGAGTCCAAAAAATCAATTTTCTGATGAAAAACGATGACCCCGGACCAGTCGAACGTTGAAAAAATGGTCAATATTGATGAAATTTTAACATTTAATCTTTTGACTTTAAATGACGGTTGGATGTGAATTATTACTTTTTCAACTAAAATACGTGTGTTTAAAGTCATTTCTGTGCCTGAAATTGGTCAAAATTGAAGATTCTGAGTAAGCAAAACTCTGTAAAAATGGCAATTTTGGTCACTGTGAGGGTTTAAAAAGTGGTTATTCAACATGAGGCCCAATCCAAATGACATTTTGAATCATTTTTGGTAGAGTCCAAAAAATCAATTTTCTGATGAAAAACGATGACCCCGGACCAGTCGAACGTTGAAAAAATGGTCAATATTGATGAAATTTTAACTTTTAATCTTTTGACTTTAAATGACGGTTGGATGTGAATTATTACTTTTTCAACTAAAATAAGTGTGTTTAAAGTCATTTCTGTGCCTGAAATTGGTCAAAATTGAAGATTTTGAGTAAGCAAAACTCTGTAAAAATGGCAATTTTGGTCACTGTGAGGGTTTAAAAAGTGGTTATTCAACATGAGGCCCGATCCAAATGACATTTTGAATCATTTTTGGTAGAGTCCAAAAAATCAATTTTCTGATGAAAAACAATGACCCCGGACCAGTCGAACGTTGAAAAAATGGTCAATATTGATGAAATTTTAACATTTAATCTTTTGACTTTAAATGACGGTTGGATGTGAATTATTACTTTTTCAACTAAAATAAGTGTGTTTAAAGTCATTTCTGTGCCTGAAATTGGTCAAAATGTAAGATTTTGAGTAAGCAAAACTCTGTAAAAATGGCAATTTTGGTCACTGTGAGGGTTTAAAAAGTGGTTATTGAACATGAGGCCCGATCCAAATGACATTTTGAATCATTTTTGGTAGAGTCCAAAAAAATCAATTTTCTGATGAAAAACGATGACCCCGGACCAGTCGAACGTTGAAAAAATGGTCAATATTGATGAAATTTTTACATTTAATCTTTTGACTTTAAATGACGGTTGGATGTGAATTATTACTTTTTCAACTAAAATACGTGTGTTTAAAGTCATTTCTGTGCCTGAAATTGGTCAAAATTTAAGATTTTGAGTAAGCAAAACTCTGTAAAAATGGCAATTTTGGTCACTGTGAGGGTTTAAAAAGTGGTTATTCAACATGAGGCCCGATCCAAATGACATTTTGAATCATTTTTGGTAGAGTCCAAAAAATCAATTTTCTGATGAAAAACGATGACCCGGACCAGTCGAACGTTGAAAAAATGGTCAATATTGATGAAATTTTAACATTTAATCTTTTGACTTTAAATGACGGTTGGATGTGAATTATTACTTTTTCAACTAAAATAAGTGTGTTTAAAGTCATTTCTGTGCCTGAAATTGGTCAAAATTTAAGATTTTGAGTAAGCAAAACTCTGTAAAAATGGCAATTTTGGTCACTGTGAGGGTTTAAAAAGTGGTTATTCAACATGAGGCCCGATCCAAATGACATTTTGAATCATTTTTGGTAGAGTCCAAAAAATCAATTTTCTGATGAAAAACGATGACCCCGGACCAGTCGAACGTTGAAAAAATGGTCAATATTGATGAAATTTTAACATTTAATCTTTTGACTTTAAATAACGGTTGGATGTGAATTATTACTTTTTCAACTAAAATAAGTGTGTTTAAAGTCATTTCTGTGCCTGAAATTGGTCAAAATTGAAGATTCTGAGTAAGCAAAACTCTGTAAAAATGGCAATTTTGGTCACTGTGAGGGTTTAAAAAGTGGTTATTCAACATGAGGCCCGATCCAAATGACATTTTGAATCATTTTTGGTAGAGTCCAGAAAAATCAATTTTCTGATGAAAAACGATGACCCCGGACCAGTCGAACGTTGAAAAAATGGTCAATATTGATGAAATTTTAACATTTAATCTTTTGAATTTAAATGACGGTTGGATGTGAATTATTACTTTTTCAACTAAAATAAGTGTGTTTAAAGTCATTTCTGTGCCTGAAATTGGTCAAAATTTAAGATTTTGAGTAAGCAAAACTCTGTAAAAATGGCAATTTTGGTCACTGTGAGGGTTTAAAAAGTGGTTATTCAACATGAGGCCCGATCCAAATGACATTTTGAATCATTTTTGGTAGAGTCCAGAAAAATCAATTTTCTGATGAAAAACGATGACCCCGGACCAGTCGAACGTTGAAAAAATGGTCAATATTGATGAAATTTTAACATTTAATCTTTTGAATTTAAATGACGGTTGGATGTGAATTATTACTTTTTCAACTAAAATAAGTGTGTTTAAAGTCATTTCTGTGCCTGAAATTGGTCAAAATGTAAGATTTTGAGTAAGCAAAACTCTGTAAAAATGGCAATTTTGGTCACTGTGAGGGTTTAAAAAGTGGTTATTCAACATGAGGCCCAATCCAAATGACATTTTGAATCATTTTTGGTAGAGTCCAAAAAATCAATTTTCTGATGAAAAACGATGACCCCGGACCAGTCGAACGTTGAAAAAATGGTCAATATTGATGAAATTTTAACATTTAATCTTTTTACTTTAAATGACGGTTGGATGTGAATTATTACTTTTTCAACTAAAATAAGTGTGTTTAAAGTCATTTCTGTGCCTGAAATTGGTCAAAATTGAAGATTTTGAGTAAGCAAAACTCTGTAAAAATGGCAATTTTGGTCACTGTGAGGGTTTAAAAAGTGGTTATTCAACATGAGGCCCGATCCAAATGACATTTTGAATCATTTTTGGTAGAGTCCAAAAAATCAATTTTCTGATGAAAAACGATGACCCCGGACCAGTCGAACGTTGAAAAAATGGTCAATATTGATGAAATTTTAACATTTAATCTTTTGACTTTAAATGACGGTTGGATGTGAATTATTACTTTTTCAACTAAAATAAGTGTGTTTAAAGTCATTTCTGTGCCTGAAATTGGTCAAAATGTAAGATTTTGAGTAAGCAAAACTCTGTAAAAATGGCAATTTTGGTCACTGTGAGGGTTTAAAAAGTGGTTATTGAACATGAGGCCCGATCCAAATGACATTTTGAATCATTTTTGGTAGAGTCCAAAAAATCAATTTTCTGATGAAAAACGATGACCCCGGACCAGTCGAACGTTGAAAAAATGGTCAATATTGATGAAATTTTTACATTTAATCTTTTGACTTTAAATGACAGTTGGATGTGAATTATTACTTTTTCAACTAAAATAAGTGTGTTTAAAGTCATTTCTGTGCCTGAAAGTGGTCAAAATTGAAGATTTTGAGTAAGCAAAACTCTGTAAAAATGGCAATTTTGGTCACTGTGAGGGTTTAAAAAGTGGTTATTCAACATGAGACCCGATCCAAAAGACATTTTGAATCTTTTTTGGTAGAGTCCAAAAAATCAATTTTCTGATGAAAAACGATGACCCCGGACCAGTCGAACGTTGAAAAAATGGTCAATATTGATGAAATTTTAACATTTAATCTTTTGACTTTAAATGACGGTTGGATGTGAATTATTACTTTTTCAACTAAAATAAGTGTGTTTAAAGTCATTTCTGTGCCTGAAATTGGTCAAAATTGAAGATTTTGAGTAAGCAAAACTCTGTAAAAATGGCAATTTTGGTCACTGTGAGGGTTTAAAAAGTGGTTATTCAACATGAGGCCCGATCCAAATGACATTTTGAAACATTTTTGGTAGAGTCCAAAAAAATCTATTTTCTGATGAAAAACGATGACCCCGGACCAGTCGAACGTTGAAAAAATGGTCAATATTGATGAAATTTTAACATTTAATCTTTTGACTTTAAATGACGGTTGGATGTGAATTATTACTTTTTCAACTAAAATAAGTGTGTTTAAAGTCATTTCTGTGCCTGAAATTGGTCAAAATTGAAGATTCTGAGTAAGCAAAACTCTGTAAAAATGGCAATTTTGGTCACTGTGAGGGTTTAAAAAGTGGTTATTCAACATGAGGCCCGATCCAAATGACATTTTGAATCATTTTTGGTAGAGTCCAGAAAAATCAATTTTCTGATGAAAAACGATGACCCCGGACCAGTCGAACGTTGAAAAAATGGTCAATATTGATGAAATTTTAACATTTAATCTTTTGAATTTAAATGACGGTTGGATGTGAATTATTACTTTTTCAACTAAAATAAGTGTGTTTAAAGTCATTTCTGTGCCTGAAATTGGTCAAAATTGAAGATTTTGAGTAAGCAAAACTCTGTAAAAATGGCAATTTTGGTCACTGTGAGGGTTTAAAAAGTGGTTATTCAACATGAGGCCCGATCCAAATGACATTTTGAATCATTTTTGGTAGAGTCCAAAAAATCAATTTTCTGATGAAAAACGATGACCCCGGACCAGTCGAACGTTGAAAAAATGGTCAATATTGATGAAATTTTAACATTTAATCTTTTGAATTTAAATGACGGTTGGATGTGAATTATTACTTTTTCAACTAAAATAAGTGTGTTTAAAGTCATTTCTGTGCCTGAAATTGGTCAAAATGTAAGATTTTGAGTAAGCAAAACTCTGTAAAAATGGCAATTTTGGTCACTGTGAGGGTTTAAAAAGTGGTTATTCAACATGAGGCCCAATCCAAATGACATTTTGAATCATTTTTGGTAGAGTCCAAAAAATCAATTTTCTGATGAAAAACGATGACCCCGGACCAGTCGAACGTTGAAAAAATGGTCAATATTGATGAAATTTTAACATTTAATCTTTTGACTTTAAATGACGGTTGGATGTGAATTATTACTTTTTCAACTAAAATAAGTGTGTTTAAAGTCATTTCTGTGCCTGAAATTGGTCAAAATTGAAGATTTTGAGTAAGCAAAACTCTGTAAAAATGGCAATTTTGGTCACTGTGAGGGTTTAAAAAGTGGTTATTCAACATGAGGCCCGATCCAAATGACATTTTGAATCATTTTTGGTAGAGTCCAAAAAATCAATTTTCTGATGAAAAACGATGACCCCGGACCAGTCGAACGTTGAAAAAATGGTCAATATTGATGAAATTTTAACATTTAATCTTTTGAATTTAAATGACGGTTGGATGTGAATTATTACTTTTTCAACTAAAATAAGTGTGTTTAAAGTCATTACTGTGCCTGAAATTGGTCAAAATGTAAGATTTTGAGTAAGCAAAACTCTGTAAAAATGGCAATTTTGGTCACTGTGAGGGTTTTAAAAGTGGTTATTCAACATGAGGCCCAATCCAAATGACATTTTGAATCATTTTTGGTAGAGTCCAAAAAATCAATTTTCTGATGAAAAACGATGACCCCGGACCAGTTGAACGTTGAAAAAATGGTCAATATTGATGAAATTTTAACATTTAATCTTTTGACTTTAAATGACGGTTGGATGTGAATTATTACTTTTTCAACTAAAATAAGTGTGTTTAAAGTCATTTCTGTGCCTGAAATTGGTCAAAATTGAAGATTTTGAGTAAGCAAAACTCTGTAAAAATGGCAATTTTGGTCACTGTGAGGGTTTAAAAAGTGGTTATTCAACATGAGGCCCGATCCAAATGACATTTTGAATCATTTTTGGTAGAGTCCAAAAAATCAATTTTCTGATGAAAAACGATGACCCCGGACCAGTCGAACGTTGAAAAAATGGTCAATATTGATGAAATTTTAACATTTAATCTTTTGACTTTAAATGACGGTTGGATGTGAATTATTACTTTTTCAACTAAAATAAGTGTGTTTAAAGTCATTTCTGTGCCTGAAATTGGTCAAAATTTAAGATTTTGAGTAAGCAAAACTCTGTAAAAATGGCAATTTTGGTCACTGTGAGGGTTTAAAAAGTGGTTATTCAACATGAGGCCCGATCCAAATGACATTTTGAATCATTTTTGGTAGAGTCCAAAAAATCAATTTTCTGATGAAAAACGATGACCCCGGACCAGTCGAACGTTGAAAAAATGGTCAATATTGATGAAATTTTTACATTTAATCTTTTGACTTTAAATGACAGTTGGATGTGAATTATTACTTTTTCAACTAAAATAAGTGTGTTTAAAGTCATTTCTGTGCCTGAAAGTGGTCAAAATTGAAGATTTTGAGTAAGCAAAACTCTGTAAAAATGGCAATTTTGGTCACTGTGAGGGTTTAAAAAGTGGTTATTCAACATGAGACCCGATCCAAAAGACATTTTGAATCTTTTTTGGTAGAGTCCAAAAAATCCATTTTCTGATGAAAAACGATGACCCCGGACCAGTCGAACGTTGAAAAAATGGTCAATATTGATGAAATTTTAACATTTAATCTTTTGACTTTAAATGACGGTTGGATGTGAATTATTACTTTTTCAACTAAAATAAGTGTGTTTAAAGTCATTTCTGTGCCTGAAATTGGTCAAAATTGAAGATTTTGAGTAAGCAAAACTCTGTAAAAATGGCAATTTTGGTCACTGTGAGGGTTTAAAAAGTGGTTATTCAACATGAGGCCCGATCCAAATGACATTTTGAAACATTTTTGGTAGAGTCCAAAAAAATCAATTTTCTGATGAAAAACGATGACCCCGGACCAGTCGAACGTTGAAAAAATGGTCAATATTGATGAAATTTTAATATTTAATCTTTTGACTTTAAATGACGGTTGGATGTGAATTATTACTTTTTCAACTAAAATAAGTGTGTTTAAAGTCATTTCTGTGCCTGAAATTGGTCAAAATTGAAGATTCTGAGTAAGCAAAACTCTGTAAAAATGGCAATTTTGGTCACTGTGAGGGTTTAAAAAGTGGTTATTCAACATGAGGCCCGATCCAAATGACATTTTGAATCATTTTTGGTAGAGTCCAGAAAAATCAATTTTCTGATGAAAAACGATGACCCCGGACCAGTCGAACGTTGAAAAAATGGTCAATATTGATGAAATTTTAACATTTAATCTTTTGAATTTAAATGACGGTTGGATGTGAATTATTACTTTTTCAACTAAAATAAGTGTGTTTAAAGTCATTTCTGTGCCTGAAATTGGTCAAAATGTAAGATTTTGAGTAAGCAAAACTCTGTAAAAATGGCAATTTTGGTCACTGTGAGGGTTTAAAAAGTGGTTATTCAACATGAGGCCCAATCCAAATGACATTTTGAATCATTTTTGGTAGAGTCCAAAAAATCAATTTTCTGATGAAAAACGATGACCCCGGACCAGTCGAACGTTGAAAAAATGGTCAATATTGATGAAATTTTAACATTTAATCTTTTGACTTTAAATGACGGTTGGATGTGAATTATTACTTTTTCAACTAAAATAAGTGTGTTTAAAGTCATTTCTGTGCCTGAAATTGGTCAAAATTGAAGATTTTGAGTAAGCAAAACTCTGTAAAAATGGCAATTTTGGTCACTGTGAGGGTTTAAAAAGTGGTTATTCAACATGAGGCCCGATCCAAATGACATTTTGAATCATTTTTGGTAGAGTCCAAAAAATCAATTTTCTGATGAAAAACGATGACCCCGGACCAGTCGAACGTTGAAAAAATGGTCAATATTGATGAAATTTTAACATTTAATCTTTTGACTTTAAATGACGGTTGGATGTGAATTATTACTTTTTCAACTAAAATAAGTGTGTTTAAAGTCATTTCTGTGCCTGAAATTGGTCAAAATGTAAGATTTTGAGTAAGCAAAACTCTGTAAAAATGGCAATTTTGGTCACTGTGAGGGTTTAAAAAGTGGTTATTGAACATGAGGCCCGATCCAAATGACATTTTGAATCATTTTTGGTAGAGTCCAAAAAATCAATTTTCTGATGAAAAACGATGACCCCGGACCAGTCGAACGTTGAAAAAATGGTCAATATTGATGAAATTTTTACATTTAATCTTTTGACTTTAAATGACAGTTGGATGTGAATTATTACTTTTTCAACTAAAATAAGTGTGTTTAAAGTCATTTCTGTGCCTGAAAGTGGTCAAAATTGAAGATTTTGAGTAAGCAAAACTCTGTAAAAATGGCAATTTTGGTCACTGTGAGGGTTTAAAAAGTGGTTATTCAACATGAGGCCCGATCCAAATGACATTTTGAATCATTTTTGGTAGAGTCCAAAAAATCAATTTTCTGATGAAAAACGATGACCCCGGACCAGTCGAACGTTGAAAAAATGGTCAATATTGATGAAATTTTAACATTTAATCTTTTGACTTTAAATGACGGTTGGATGTGAATTATTACTTTTTCAACTAAAATAAGTGTGTTTAAAGTCATTTCTGTGCCTGAAATTGGTCAAAATGTAAGATTTTGAGTAAGCAAAACTCTGTAAAAATGGCAATTTTGGTCACTGTGAGGGTTTAAAAAGTGGTTATTGAACATGAGGCCCGATCCAAATGACATTTTGAATCATTTTTGGTAGAGTCCAAAAAAATCAATTTTCTGATGAAAAACGATGACCCCGGACCAGTCGAACGTTGAAAAAATGGTCAATATTGATGAAATTTTTACATTTAATCTTTTGACTTTAAATGATGGTTGGATGTGAATTATTACTTTTTCAACTAAAATAAGTGTGTTTAAAGTCATTTCTGTGCCTGAAATTGGTCAAAATTTAAGATTTTGAGTAAGCAAAACTCTGTAAAAATGGCAATTTTGGTCACTGTGAGGGTTTAAAAAGTGGTTATTCAACATGAGGCCCGATCCAAATGACATTTTGAATCATTTTTGGTAGAGTCCAAAAAATCAATTTTCTGATGAAAAACGATGACCCGGACCAGTCGAACGTTGAAAAAATGGTCAATATTGATGAAATTTTAACATTTAATCTTTTGACTTTAAATGACGGTTGGATGTGAATTATTACTTTTTCAACTAAAATAAGTGTGTTTAAAGTCATTTCTGTGCCTGAAATTGGTCAAAATTTAAGATTTTGAGTAAGCAAAACTCTGTAAAAATGGCAATTTTGGTCACTGTGAGGGTTTAAAAAGTGGTTATTCAACATGAGGCCCGATCCAAATGACATTTTGAATCATTTTTGGTAGAGTCCAAAAAATCAGTTTTCTGATGAAAAACGATGACCCCGGACCAGTCGAACGTTGAAAAAATGGTCAATATTGATGAAATTTTAACATTTAATCTTTTGACTTTAAATGACGGTTGGATGTGAATTATTACTTTTTCAACTAAAATAAGTGTGTTTAAAGTCATTTCTGTGCCTGAAATTGGTCAAAATGTAAGATTTTGAGTAAGCAAAACTCTGTAAAAATGGCAATTTTGGTCACTGTGAGGGTTTAAAAAGTGGTTATTGAACATGAGGCCCGATCCAAATGACATTTTGAATCATTTTTGGTAAAGTCCAAAAAATCAATTTTCTGATGAAAAACGATGACCCCGGACCAGTCGAACGTTGAAAAAATGGTCAATATTGATGACATTTTTACATTTAATCTTTTGACTTTAAATGACAGTTGGATGTGAATTATTACTTTTTCAACTAAAATAAGTGTGTTTAAAGTCATTTCTGTGCCTGAAAGTGGTCAAAATTGAAGATTTTGAGTAAGCAAAACTCTGTAAAAATGGCAATTTTGGTCACTGTGAGGGTTTAAAAAGTGGTTATTCAACATGAGACCCGATCCAAAAGACATTTTGAATCTTTTTTGGTAGAGTCCAAAAAATCAATTTTCTGATGAAAAACGATGACCCCGGACCAGTCGAACGTTGAAAAAATGGTCAATATTGATGAAATTTTAACATTTAATCTTTTGACTTTAAATGACGGTTGGATGTGAATTATTACTTTTTCAACTAAAATAAGTGTGTTTAAAGTCATTTCTGTGCCTGAAATTGGTCAAAATTGAAGATTCTGAGTAAGCAAAACTCTGTAAAAATGGCAATTTTGGTCACTGTGAGGGTTTAAAAAGTGGTTATTCAACATGAGGCCCAATCCAAATGACATTTTGAATCATTTTTGGTAGAGTCCAAAAAATCAATTTTCTGATGAAAAACGATGACCCCGGACCAGTCGAACGTTGAAAAAATGGTCAATATTGATGAAATTTTAACTTTTAATCTTTTGACTTTAAATGACGGTTGGATGTGAATTATTACTTTTTCAACTAAAATAAGTGTGTTTAAAGTCATTTCTGTGCCTGAAATTGGTCAAAATTGAAGATTTTGAGTAAGCAAAACTCTGTAAAAATGGCAATTTTGGTCACTGTGAGGGTTTAAAAAGTGGTTATTCAACATGAGGCCCGATCCAAATGACATTTTGAATCATTTTTGGTAGAGTCCAAAAAATCAATTTTCTGATGAAAAACAATGACCCCGGACCAGTCGAACGTTGAAAAAATGGTCAATATTGATGAAATTTTAACATTTAATCTTTTGACTTTAAATGACGGTTGGATGTGAATTATTACTTTTTCAACTAAAATAAGTGTGTTTAAAGTCATTTCTGTGCCTGAAATTGGTCAAAATGTAAGATTTTGAGTAAGCAAAACTCTGTAAAAATGGCAATTTTGGTCACTGTGAGGGTTTAAAAAGTGGTTATTGAACATGAGGCCCGATCCAAATGACATTTTGAATCATTTTTGGTAGAGTCCAAAAAAATCAATTTTCTGATGAAAAACGATGACCCCGGACCAGTCGAACGTTGAAAAAATGGTCAATATTGATGAAATTTTTACATTTAATCTTTTGACTTTAAATGACGGTTGGATGTGAATTATTACTTTTTCAACTAAAATAAGTGTGTTTAAAGTCATTTCTGTGCCTGAAATTGGTCAAAATTTAAGATTTTGAGTAAGCAAAACTCTGTAAAAATGGCAATTTTGGTCACTGTGAGGGTTTAAAAAGTGGTTATTCAACATGAGGCCCGATCCAAATGACATTTTGAATCATTTTTGGTAGAGTCCAAAAAATCAATTTTCTGATGAAAAACGATGACCCGGACCAGTCGAACGTTGAAAAAATGGTCAATATTGATGAAATTTTAACATTTAATCTTTTGACTTTAAATGACGGTTGGATGTGAATTATTACTTTTTCAACTAAAATAAGTGTGTTTAAAGTCATTTCTGTGCCTGAAATTGGTCAAAATTTAAGATTTTGAGTAAGCAAAACTCTGTAAAAATGGCAATTTTGGTCACTGTGAGGGTTTAAAAAGTGGTTATTCAACATGAGGCCCGATCCAAATGACATTTTGAATCATTTTTGGTAGAGTCCAAAAAATCAATTTTCTGATGAAAAACGATGACCCCGGACCAGTCGAACGTTGAAAAAATGGTCAATATTGATGAAATTTTAACATTTAATCTTTTGACTTTAAATAACGGTTGGATGTGAATTATTACTTTTTCAACTAAAATAAGTGTGTTTAAAGTCATTTCTGTGCCTGAAATTGGTCAAAATGTAAGATTTTGAGTAAGCAAAACTCTGTAAAAATGGCAATTTTGGTCACTGTGAGGGTTTAAAAAGTGGTTATTCAACATGAGGCCCAATCCAAATGACATTTTGAATCATTTTTGGTAGAGTCCAAAAAATCAATTTTCTGATGAAAAACGATGACCCCGGACCAGTCGAACGTTGAAAAAATGGTCAATATTGATGAAATTTTAACATTTAATCTTTTGACTTTAAATGACGGTTGGATGTGAATTATTACTTTTTCAACTAAAATAAGTGTGTTTAAAGTCATTTCTGTGCCTGAAATTGGTCAAAATTGAAGATTTTGAGTAAGCAAAACTCTGTAAAAATGGCAATTTTGGTCACTGTGAGGGTTTAAAAAGTGGTTATTCAACATGAGGCCCGATCCAAATGACATTTTGAATCATTTTTGGTAGAGTCCAAAAAATCAATTTTCTGATGAAAAACAATGACCCCGGACCAGTCGAACGTTGAAAAAATGGTCAATATTGATGAAATTTTAACATTTAATCTTTTGACTTTAAATGACGGTTGGATGTGAATTATTACTTTTTCAACTAAAATAAGTGTGTTTAAAGTCATTTCTGTGCCTGAAATTGGTCAAAATGTAAGATTTTGAGTAAGCAAAACTCTGTAAAAATGGCAATTTTGGTCACTGTGAGGGTTTAAAAAGTGGTTATTGAACATGAGGCCCGATCCAAATGACATTTTGAATCATTTTTGGTAGAGTCCAAAAAAATCAATTTTCTGATGAAAAACGATGACCCCGGACCAGTCGAACGTTGAAAAAATGGTCAATATTGATGAAATTTTTACATTTAATCTTTTGACTTTAAATGACGGTTGGATGTGAATTATTACTTTTTCAACTAAAATACGTGTGTTTAAAGTCATTTCTGTGCCTGAAATTGGTCAAAATTTAAGATTTTGAGTAAGCAAAACTCTGTAAAAATGGCAATTTTGGTCACTGTGAGGGTTTAAAAAGTGGTTATTCAACATGAGGCCCGATCCAAATGACATTTTGAATCATTTTTGGTAGAGTCCAAAAAATCAATTTTCTGATGAAAAACGATGACCCGGACCAGTCGAACGTTGAAAAAATGGTCAATATTGATGAAATTTTAACATTTAATCTTTTGACTTTAAATGACGGTTGGATGTGAATTATTACTTTTTCAACTAAAATAAGTGTGTTTAAAGTCATTTCTGTGCCTGAAATTGGTCAAAATTTAAGATTTTGAGTAAGCAAAACTCTGTAAAAATGGCAATTTTGGTCACTGTGAGGGTTTAAAAAGTGGTTATTCAACATGAGGCCCGATCCAAATGACATTTTGAATCATTTTTGGTAGAGTCCAAAAAATCAATTTTCTGATGAAAAACGATGACCCCGGACCAGTCGAACGTTGAAAAAATGGTCAATATTGATGAAATTTTAACATTTAATCTTTTGACTTTAAATAACGGTTGGATGTGAATTATTACTTTTTCAACTAAAATAAGTGTGTTTAAAGTCATTTCTGTGCCTGAAATTGGTCAAAATTGAAGATTCTGAGTAAGCAAAACTCTGTAAAAATGGCAATTTTGGTCACTGTGAGGGTTTAAAAAGTGGTTATTCAACATGAGGCCCGATCCAAATGACATTTTGAATCATTTTTGGTAGAGTCCAGAAAAATCAATTTTCTGATGAAAAACGATGACCCCGGACCAGTCGAACGTTGAAAAAATGGTCAATATTGATGAAATTTTAACATTTAATCTTTTGAATTTAAATGACGGTTGGATGTGAATTATTACTTTTTCAACTAAAATAAGTGTGTTTAAAGTCATTTCTGTGCCTGAAATTGGTCAAAATTTAAGATTTTGAGTAAGCAAAACTCTGTAAAAATGGCAATTTTGGTCACTGTGAGGGTTTAAAAAGTGGTTATTCAACATGAGGCCCGATCCAAATGACATTTTGAATCATTTTTGGTAGAGTCCAGAAAAATCAATTTTCTGATGAAAAACGATGACCCCGGACCAGTCGAACGTTGAAAAAATGGTCAATATTGATGAAATTTTAACATTTAATCTTTTGAATTTAAATGACGGTTGGATGTGAATTATTACTTTTTCAACTAAAATAAGTGTGTTTAAAGTCATTTCTGTGCCTGAAATTGGTCAAAATGTAAGATTTTGAGTAAGCAAAACTCTGTAAAAATGGCAATTTTGGTCACTGTGAGGGTTTAAAAAGTGGTTATTCAACATGAGGCCCAATCCAAATGACATTTTGAATCATTTTTGGTAGAGTCCAAAAAATCAATTTTCTGATGAAAAACGATGACCCCGGACCAGTCGAACGTTGAAAAAATGGTCAATATTGATGAAATTTTAACATTTAATCTTTTTACTTTAAATGACGGTTGGATGTGAATTATTACTTTTTCAACTAAAATAAGTGTGTTTAAAGTCATTTCTGTGCCTGAAATTGGTCAAAATTGAAGATTTTGAGTAAGCAAAACTCTGTAAAAATGGCAATTTTGGTCACTGTGAGGGTTTAAAAAGTGGTTATTCAACATGAGGCCCGATCCAAATGACATTTTGAATCATTTTTGGTAGAGTCCAAAAAATCAATTTTCTGATGAAAAACGATGACCCCGGACCAGTCGAACGTTGAAAAAATGGTCAATATTGATGAAATTTTAACATTTAATCTTTTGACTTTAAATGACGGTTGGATGTGAATTATTACTTTTTCAACTAAAATAAGTGTGTTTAAAGTCATTTCTGTGCCTGAAATTGGTCAAAATGTAAGATTTTGAGTAAGCAAAACTCTGTAAAAATGGCAATTTTGGTCACTGTGAGGGTTTAAAAAGTGGTTATTGAACATGAGGCCCGATCCAAATGACATTTTGAATCATTTTTGGTAGAGTCCAAAAAATCAATTTTCTGATGAAAAACGATGACCCCGGACCAGTCGAACGTTGAAAAAATGGTCAATATTGATGAAATTTTTACATTTAATCTTTTGACTTTAAATGACAGTTGGATGTGAATTATTACTTTTTCAACTAAAATAAGTGTGTTTAAAGTCATTTCTGTGCCTGAAAGTGGTCAAAATTGAAGATTTTGAGTAAGCAAAACTCTGTAAAAATGGCAATTTTGGTCACTGTGAGGGTTTAAAAAGTGGTTATTCAACATGAGACCCGATCCAAAAGACATTTTGAATCTTTTTTGGTAGAGTCCAAAAAATCAATTTTCTGATGAAAAACGATGACCCCGGACCAGTCGAACGTTGAAAAAATGGTCAATATTGATGAAATTTTAACATTTAATCTTTTGACTTTAAATGACGGTTGGATGTGAATTATTACTTTTTCAACTAAAATAAGTGTGTTTAAAGTCATTTCTGTGCCTGAAATTGGTCAAAATTGAAGATTTTGAGTAAGCAAAACTCTGTAAAAATGGCAATTTTGGTCACTGTGAGGGTTTAAAAAGTGGTTATTCAACATGAGGCCCGATCCAAATGACATTTTGAAACATTTTTGGTAGAGTCCAAAAAAATCTATTTTCTGATGAAAAACGATGACCCCGGACCAGTCGAACGTTGAAAAAATGGTCAATATTGATGAAATTTTAACATTTAATCTTTTGACTTTAAATGACGGTTGGATGTGAATTATTACTTTTTCAACTAAAATAAGTGTGTTTAAAGTCATTTCTGTGCCTGAAATTGGTCAAAATTGAAGATTCTGAGTAAGCAAAACTCTGTAAAAATGGCAATTTTGGTCACTGTGAGGGTTTAAAAAGTGGTTATTCAACATGAGGCCCGATCCAAATGACATTTTGAATCATTTTTGGTAGAGTCCAGAAAAATCAATTTTCTGATGAAAAACGATGACCCCGGACCAGTCGAACGTTGAAAAAATGGTCAATATTGATGAAATTTTAACATTTAATCTTTTGAATTTAAATGACGGTTGGATGTGAATTATTACTTTTTCAACTAAAATAAGTGTGTTTAAAGTCATTTCTGTGCCTGAAATTGGTCAAAATTGAAGATTTTGAGTAAGCAAAACTCTGTAAAAATGGCAATTTTGGTCACTGTGAGGGTTTAAAAAGTGGTTATTCAACATGAGGCCCGATCCAAATGACATTTTGAATCATTTTTGGTAGAGTCCAAAAAATCAATTTTCTGATGAAAAACGATGACCCCGGACCAGTCGAACGTTGAAAAAATGGTCAATATTGATGAAATTTTAACATTTAATCTTTTGAATTTAAATGACGGTTGGATGTGAATTATTACTTTTTCAACTAAAATAAGTGTGTTTAAAGTCATTTCTGTGCCTGAAATTGGTCAAAATGTAAGATTTTGAGTAAGCAAAACTCTGTAAAAATGGCAATTTTGGTCACTGTGAGGGTTTAAAAAGTGGTTATTCAACATGAGGCCCAATCCAAATGACATTTTGAATCATTTTTGGTAGAGTCCAAAAAATCAATTTTCTGATGAAAAACGATGACCCCGGACCAGTCGAACGTTGAAAAAATGGTCAATATTGATGAAATTTTAACATTTAATCTTTTGACTTTAAATGACGGTTGGATGTGAATTATTACTTTTTCAACTAAAATAAGTGTGTTTAAAGTCATTTCTGTGCCTGAAATTGGTCAAAATTGAAGATTTTGAGTAAGCAAAACTCTGTAAAAATGGCAATTTTGGTCACTGTGAGGGTTTAAAAAGTGGTTATTCAACATGAGGCCCGATCCAAATGACATTTTGAATCATTTTTGGTAGAGTCCAAAAAATCAATTTTCTGATGAAAAACGATGACCCCGGACCAGTCGAACGTTGAAAAAATGGTCAATATTGATGAAATTTTAACATTTAATCTTTTGAATTTAAATGACGGTTGGATGTGAATTATTACTTTTTCAACTAAAATAAGTGTGTTTAAAGTCATTACTGTGCCTGAAATTGGTCAAAATGTAAGATTTTGAGTAAGCAAAACTCTGTAAAAATGGCAATTTTGGTCACTGTGAGGGTTTTAAAAGTGGTTATTCAACATGAGGCCCAATCCAAATGACATTTTGAATCATTTTTGGTAGAGTCCAAAAAATCAATTTTCTGATGAAAAACGATGACCCCGGACCAGTTGAACGTTGAAAAAATGGTCAATATTGATGAAATTTTAACATTTAATCTTTTGACTTTAAATGACGGTTGGATGTGAATTATTACTTTTTCAACTAAAATAAGTGTGTTTAAAGTCATTTCTGTGCCTGAAATTGGTCAAAATTGAAGATTTTGAGTAAGCAAAACTCTGTAAAAATGGCAATTTTGGTCACTGTGAGGGTTTAAAAAGTGGTTATTCAACATGAGGCCCGATCCAAATGACATTTTGAATCATTTTTGGTAGAGTCCAAAAAATCAATTTTCTGATGAAAAACGATGACCCCGGACCAGTCGAACGTTGAAAAAATGGTCAATATTGATGAAATTTTAACATTTAATCTTTTGACTTTAAATGACGGTTGGATGTGAATTATTACTTTTTCAACTAAAATAAGTGTGTTTAAAGTCATTTCTGTGCCTGAAATTGGTCAAAATTTAAGATTTTGAGTAAGCAAAACTCTGTAAAAATGGCAATTTTGGTCACTGTGAGGGTTTAAAAAGTGGTTATTCAACATGAGGCCCGATCCAAATGACATTTTGAATCATTTTTGGTAGAGTCCAAAAAATCAATTTTCTGATGAAAAACGATGACCCCGGACCAGTCGAACGTTGAAAAAATGGTCAATATTGATGAAATTTTTACATTTAATCTTTTGACTTTAAATGACAGTTGGATGTGAATTATTACTTTTTCAACTAAAATAAGTGTGTTTAAAGTCATTTCTGTGCCTGAAAGTGGTCAAAATTGAAGATTTTGAGTAAGCAAAACTCTGTAAAAATGGCAATTTTGGTCACTGTGAGGGTTTAAAAAGTGGTTATTCAACATGAGACCCGATCCAAAAGACATTTTGAATCTTTTTTGGTAGAGTCCAAAAAATCCATTTTCTGATGAAAAACGATGACCCCGGACCAGTCGAACGTTGAAAAAATGGTCAATATTGATGAAATTTTAACATTTAATCTTTTGACTTTAAATGACGGTTGGATGTGAATTATTACTTTTTCAACTAAAATAAGTGTGTTTAAAGTCATTTCTGTGCCTGAAATTGGTCAAAATTGAAGATTTTGAGTAAGCAAAACTCTGTAAAAATGGCAATTTTGGTCACTGTGAGGGTTTAAAAAGTGGTTATTCAACATGAGGCCCGATCCAAATGACATTTTGAAACATTTTTGGTAGAGTCCAAAAAAATCAATTTTCTGATGAAAAACGATGACCCCGGACCAGTCGAACGTTGAAAAAATGGTCAATATTGATGAAATTTTAATATTTAATCTTTTGACTTTAAATGACGGTTGGATGTGAATTATTACTTTTTCAACTAAAATAAGTGTGTTTAAAGTCATTTCTGTGCCTGAAATTGGTCAAAATTGAAGATTCTGAGTAAGCAAAACTCTGTAAAAATGGCAATTTTGGTCACTGTGAGGGTTTAAAAAGTGGTTATTCAACATGAGGCCCGATCCAAATGACATTTTGAATCATTTTTGGTAGAGTCCAGAAAAATCAATTTTCTGATGAAAAACGATGACCCCGGACCAGTCGAACGTTGAAAAAATGGTCAATATTGATGAAATTTTAACATTTAATCTTTTGAATTTAAATGACGGTTGGATGTGAATTATTACTTTTTCAACTAAAATAAGTGTGTTTAAAGTCATTTCTGTGCCTGAAATTGGTCAAAATGTAAGATTTTGAGTAAGCAAAACTCTGTAAAAATGGCAATTTTGGTCACTGTGAGGGTTTAAAAAGTGGTTATTCAACATGAGGCCCAATCCAAATGACATTTTGAATCATTTTTGGTAGAGTCCAAAAAATCAATTTTCTGATGAAAAACGATGACCCCGGACCAGTCGAACGTTGAAAAAATGGTCAATATTGATGAAATTTTAACATTTAATCTTTTGACTTTAAATGACGGTTGGATGTGAATTATTACTTTTTCAACTAAAATAAGTGTGTTTAAAGTCATTTCTGTGCCTGAAATTGGTCAAAATTGAAGATTTTGAGTAAGCAAAACTCTGTAAAAATGGCAATTTTGGTCACTGTGAGGGTTTAAAAAGTGGTTATTCAACATGAGGCCCGATCCAAATGACATTTTGAATCATTTTTGGTAGAGTCCAAAAAATCAATTTTCTGATGAAAAACGATGACCCCGGACCAGTCGAACGTTGAAAAAATGGTCAATATTGATGAAATTTTAACATTTAATCTTTTGACTTTAAATGACGGTTGGATGTGAATTATTACTTTTTCAACTAAAATAAGTGTGTTTAAAGTCATTTCTGTGCCTGAAATTGGTCAAAATGTAAGATTTTGAGTAAGCAAAACTCTGTAAAAATGGCAATTTTGGTCACTGTGAGGGTTTAAAAAGTGGTTATTGAACATGAGGCCCGATCCAAATGACATTTTGAATCATTTTTGGTAGAGTCCAAAAAATCAATTTTCTGATGAAAAACGATGACCCCGGACCAGTCGAACGTTGAAAAAATGGTCAATATTGATGAAATTTTTACATTTAATCTTTTGACTTTAAATGACAGTTGGATGTGAATTATTACTTTTTCAACTAAAATAAGTGTGTTTAAAGTCATTTCTGTGCCTGAAAGTGGTCAAAATTGAAGATTTTGAGTAAGCAAAACTCTGTAAAAATGGCAATTTTGGTCACTGTGAGGGTTTAAAAAGTGGTTATTCAACATGAGGCCCGATCCAAATGACATTTTGAATCATTTTTGGTAGAGTCCAAAAAATCAATTTTCTGATGAAAAACGATGACCCCGGACCAGTCGAACGTTGAAAAAATGGTCAATATTGATGAAATTTTAACATTTAATCTTTTGACTTTAAATGACGGTTGGATGTGAATTATTACTTTTTCAACTAAAATAAGTGTGTTTAAAGTCATTTCTGTGCCTGAAATTGGTCAAAATGTAAGATTTTGAGTAAGCAAAACTCTGTAAAAATGGCAATTTTGGTCACTGTGAGGGTTTAAAAAGTGGTTATTGAACATGAGGCCCGATCCAAATGACATTTTGAATCATTTTTGGTAGAGTCCAAAAAAATCAATTTTCTGATGAAAAACGATGACCCCGGACCAGTCGAACGTTGAAAAAATGGTCAATATTGATGAAATTTTTACATTTAATCTTTTGACTTTAAATGATGGTTGGATGTGAATTATTACTTTTTCAACTAAAATAAGTGTGTTTAAAGTCATTTCTGTGCCTGAAATTGGTCAAAATTTAAGATTTTGAGTAAGCAAAACTCTGTAAAAATGGCAATTTTGGTCACTGTGAGGGTTTAAAAAGTGGTTATTCAACATGAGGCCCGATCCAAATGACATTTTGAATCATTTTTGGTAGAGTCCAAAAAATCAATTTTCTGATGAAAAACGATGACCCGGACCAGTCGAACGTTGAAAAAATGGTCAATATTGATGAAATTTTAACATTTAATCTTTTGACTTTAAATGACGGTTGGATGTGAATTATTACTTTTTCAACTAAAATAAGTGTGTTTAAAGTCATTTCTGTGCCTGAAATTGGTCAAAATTTAAGATTTTGAGTAAGCAAAACTCTGTAAAAATGGCAATTTTGGTCACTGTGAGGGTTTAAAAAGTGGTTATTCAACATGAGGCCCGATCCAAATGACATTTTGAATCATTTTTGGTAGAGTCCAAAAAATCAGTTTTCTGATGAAAAACGATGACCCCGGACCAGTCGAACGTTGAAAAAATGGTCAATATTGATGAAATTTTAACATTTAATCTTTTGACTTTAAATGACGGTTGGATGTGAATTATTACTTTTTCAACTAAAATAAGTGTGTTTAAAGTCATTTCTGTGCCTGAAATTGGTCAAAATGTAAGATTTTGAGTAAGCAAAACTCTGTAAAAATGGCAATTTTGGTCACTGTGAGGGTTTAAAAAGTGGTTATTGAACATGAGGCCCGATCCAAATGACATTTTGAATCATTTTTGGTAAAGTCCAAAAAATCAATTTTCTGATGAAAAACGATGACCCCGGACCAGTCGAACGTTGAAAAAATGGTCAATATTGATGACATTTTTACATTTAATCTTTTGACTTTAAATGACAGTTGGATGTGAATTATTACTTTTTCAACTAAAATAAGTGTGTTTAAAGTCATTTCTGTGCCTGAAAGTGGTCAAAATTGAAGATTTTGAGTAAGCAAAACTCTGTAAAAATGGCAATTTTGGTCACTGTGAGGGTTTAAAAAGTGGTTATTCAACATGAGACCCGATCCAAAAGACATTTTGAATCTTTTTTGGTAGAGTCCAAAAAATCAATTTTCTGATGAAAAACGATGACCCCGGACCAGTCGAACGTTGAAAAAATGGTCAATATTGATGAAATTTTAACATTTAATCTTTTGACTTTAAATGACGGTTGGATGTGAATTATTACTTTTTCAACTAAAATAAGTGTGTTTAAAGTCATTTCTGTGCCTGAAATTGGTCAAAATTGAAGATTCTGAGTAAGCAAAACTCTGTAAAAATGGCAATTTTGGTCACTGTGAGGGTTTAAAAAGTGGTTATTCAACATGAGGCCCAATCCAAATGACATTTTGAATCATTTTTGGTAGAGTCCAAAAAATCAATTTTCTGATGAAAAACGATGACCCCGGACCAGTCGAACGTTGAAAAAATGGTCAATATTGATGAAATTTTAACTTTTAATCTTTTGACTTTAAATGACGGTTGGATGTGAATTATTACTTTTTCAACTAAAATAAGTGTGTTTAAAGTCATTTCTGTGCCTGAAATTGGTCAAAATTGAAGATTTTGAGTAAGCAAAACTCTGTAAAAATGGCAATTTTGGTCACTGTGAGGGTTTAAAAAGTGGTTATTCAACATGAGGCCCGATCCAAATGACATTTTGAATCATTTTTGGTAGAGTCCAAAAAATCAATTTTCTGATGAAAAACAATGACCCCGGACCAGTCGAACGTTGAAAAAATGGTCAATATTGATGAAATTTTAACATTTAATCTTTTGACTTTAAATGACGGTTGGATGTGAATTATTACTTTTTCAACTAAAATAAGTGTGTTTAAAGTCATTTCTGTGCCTGAAATTGGTCAAAATGTAAGATTTTGAGTAAGCAAAACTCTGTAAAAATGGCAATTTTGGTCACTGTGAGGGTTTAAAAAGTGGTTATTGAACATGAGGCCCGATCCAAATGACATTTTGAATCATTTTTGGTAGAGTCCAAAAAAATCAATTTTCTGATGAAAAACGATGACCCCGGACCAGTCGAACGTTGAAAAAATGGTCAATATTGATGAAATTTTTACATTTAATCTTTTGACTTTAAATGACGGTTGGATGTGAATTATTACTTTTTCAACTAAAATAAGTGTGTTTAAAGTCATTTCTGTGCCTGAAATTGGTCAAAATTTAAGATTTTGAGTAAGCAAAACTCTGTAAAAATG
Source organism: Lissotriton vulgaris (assembly GCF_964263255.1). Lineage (NCBI taxonomy): Eukaryota > Metazoa > Chordata > Amphibia > Caudata > Salamandridae > Lissotriton > Lissotriton vulgaris. The sequence goes on along the minus strand of NW_028242244.1, from coordinate 29,619 downwards.
GCAATTTTGGTCACTGTGAGGGTTTAAAAAGTGGTTATTCAACATGAGGCCCGATCCAAATGACATTTTGAATCATTTTTGGTAGAGTCCAAAAAATCAATTTTCTGATGAAAAACGATGACCCGGACCAGTCGAACGTTGAAAAAATGGTCAATATTGATGAAATTTTAACATTTAATCTTTTGACTTTAAATGACGGTTGGATGTGAATTATTACTTTTTCAACTAAAATAAGTGTGTTTAAAGTCATTTCTGTGCCTGAAATTGGTCAAAATTTAAGATTTTGAGTAAGCAAAACTCTGTAAAAATGGCAATTTTGGTCACTGTGAGGGTTTAAAAAGTGGTTATTCAACATGAGGCCCGATCCAAATGACATTTTGAATCATTTTTGGTAGAGTCCAAAAAATCAATTTTCTGATGAAAAACGATGACCCCGGACCAGTCGAACGTTGAAAAAATGGTCAATATTGATGAAATTTTAACATTTAATCTTTTGACTTTAAATAACGGTTGGATGTGAATTATTACTTTTTCAACTAAAATAAGTGTGTTTAAAGTCATTTCTGTGCCTGAAATTGGTCAAAATTGAAGATTCTGAGTAAGCAAAACTCTGTAAAAATGGCAATTTTGGTCACTGTGAGGGTTTAAAAAGTGGTTATTCAACATGAGGCCCGATCCAAATGACATTTTGAATCATTTTTGGTAGAGTCCAGAAAAATCAATTTTCTGATGAAAAACGATGACCCCGGACCAGTCGAACGTTGAAAAAATGGTCAATATTGATGAAATTTTAACATTTAATCTTTTGAATTTAAATGACGGTTGGATGTGAATTATTACTTTTTCAACTAAAATAAGTGTGTTTAAAGTCATTTCTGTGCCTGAAATTGGTCAAAATGTAAGATTTTGAGTAAGCAAAACTCTGTAAAAATGGCAATTTTGGTCACTGTGAGGGTTTAAAAAGTGGTTATTCAACATGAGGCCCAATCCAAATGACATTTTGAATCATTTTTGGTAGAGTCCAAAAAATCAATTTTCTGATGAAAAACGATGACCCCGGACCAGTCGAACGTTGAAAAAATGGTCAATATTGATGAAATTTTAACATTTAATCTTTTGACTTTAAATGACGGTTGGATGTGAATTATTACTTTTTCAACTAAAATAAGTGTGTTTAAAGTCATTTCTGTGCCTGAAATTGGTCAAAATTTAAGATTTTGAGTAAGCAAAACTCTGTAAAAATGGCAATTTTGGTCACTGTGAGGGTTTAAAAAGTGGTTATTCAACATGAGGCCCGATCCAAATGACATTTTGAATCATTTTTGGTAGAGTCCAAAAAATCAATTTTCTGATGAAAAACGATGACCCCGGACCAGTCGAACGTTGAAAAAATGGTCAATATTGATGAAATTTTAACATTTAATCTTTTGACTTTAAATAACGGTTGGATGTGAATTATTACTTTTTCAACTAAAATAAGTGTGTTTAAAGTCATTTCTGTGCCTGAAATTGGTCAAAATTGAAGATTCTGAGCAAGCAAAACTCTGTAAAAATGGCAATTTTGGTCACTGTGAGGGTTTAAAAAGTGGTTATTCAACATGAGGCCCGATCCAAATGACATTTTGAATCATTTTTGGTAGAGTCCAGAAAAATCAATTTTCTGATGAAAAACGATGACCCCGGACCAGTCGAACGTTGAAAAAATGGTCAATATTGATGAAATTTTAACATTTAATCTTTTGAATTTAAATGACGGTTGGATGTGAATTATTACTTTTTCAACTAAAATAAGTGTGTTTAAAGTCATTTCTGTGCCTGAAATTGGTTAAAATGTAAGATTTTGAGTAAGCAAAACTCTGTAAAAATGGCAATTTTGGTCACTGTGAGGGTTTAAAAAGTGGTTATTCAACATGAGGCCCAATCCAAATGACATTTTGAATCATTTTTGGTAGAGTCCAAAAAATCAATTTTCTGATGAAAAACGATGACCCCGGACCAGTCGAACGTTGAAAAAATGGTCAATATTGATGAAATTTTAACATTTAATCTTTTTACTTTAAATGACGGTTGGATGTGAATTATTACTTTTTCAACTAAAATAAGTGTGTTTAAAGTCATTTCTGTGCCTGAAATTGGTCAAAATTGAAGATTTTGAGTAAGCAAAACTCTGTAAAAATGGCAATTTTGGTCACTGTGAGGGTTTAAAAAGTGGTTATTCAACATGAGGCCCGATCCAAATGACATTTTGAATCATTTTTGGTAGAGTCCAAAAAATCAATTTTCTGATGAAAAACGATGACCCCGGACCAGTCGAACGTTGAAAAAATGGTCAATATTGATGAAATTTTAACATTTAATCTTTTGACTTTAAATGACGGTTGGATGTGAATTATTACTTTTTCAACTAAAATAAGTGTGTTTAAAGTCATTTCTGTGCCTGAAATTGGTCAAAATGTAAGATTTTGAGTAAGCAAAACTCTGTAAAAATGGCAATTTTGGTCACTGTGAGGGTTTAAAAAGTGGTTATTGAACATGAGGCCCGATCCAAATGACATTTTGAATCATTTTTGGTAGAGTCCAAAAAATCAATTTTCTGATGAAAAACGATGACCCCGGACCAGTCGAACGTTGAAAAAATGGTCAATATTGATGAAATTTTTACATTTAATCTTTTGACTTTAAATGACAGTTGGATGTGAATTATTACTTTTTCAACTAAAATAAGTGTGTTTAAAGTCATTTCTGTGCCTGAAAGTGGTCAAAATTGAAGATTTTGAGTAAGCAAAACTCTGTAAAAATGGCAATTTTGGTCACTGTGAGGGTTTAAAAAGTGGTTATTCAACATGAGACCCGATCCAAAAGACATTTTGAATCTTTTTTGGTAGAGTCCAAAAAATCAATTTTCTGATGAAAAACGATGACCCCGGACCAGTCGAACGTTGAAAAAATGGTCAATATTGATGAAATTTTAACATTTAATCTTTTGACTTTAAATGACGGTTGGATGTGAATTATTACTTTTTCAACTAAAATAAGTGTGTTTAAAGTCATTTCTGTGCCTGAAATTGGTCAAAATTGAAGATTTTGAGTAAGCAAAACTCTGTAAAAATGGCAATTTTGGTCACTGTGAGGGTTTAAAAAGTGGTTATTCAACATGAGGCCCGATCCAAATGACATTTTGAAACATTTTTGGTAGAGTCCAAAAAAATCTATTTTCTGATGAAAAACGATGACCCCGGACCAGTCGAACGTTGAAAAAATGGTCAATATTGATGAAATTTTAACATTTAATCTTTTGACTTTAAATGACGGTTGGATGTGAATTATTACTTTTTCAACTAAAATAAGTGTGTTTAAAGTCATTTCTGTGCCTGAAATTGGTCAAAATTGAAGATTCTGAGTAAGCAAAACTCTGTAAAAATGGCAATTTTGGTCACTGTGAGGGTTTAAAAAGTGGTTATTCAACATGAGGCCCGATCCAAATGACATTTTGAATCATTTTTGGTAGAGTCCAGAAAAATCAATTTTCTGATGAAAAACGATGACCCCGGACCAGTCGAACGTTGAAAAAATGGTCAATATTGATGAAATTTTAACATTTAATCTTTTGAATTTAAATGACGGTTGGATGTGAATTATTACTTTTTCAACTAAAATAAGTGTGTTTAAAGTCATTTCTGTGCCTGAAATTGGTCAAAATTGAAGATTTTGAGTAAGCAAAACTCTGTAAAAATGGCAATTTTGGTCACTGTGAGGGTTTAAAAAGTGGTTATTCAACATGAGGCCCGATCCAAATGACATTTTGAATCATTTTTGGTAGAGTCCAAAAAATCAATTTTCTGATGAAAAACGATGACCCCGGACCAGTCGAACGTTGAAAAAATGGTCAATATTGATGAAATTTTAACATTTAATCTTTTGAATTTAAATGACGGTTGGATGTGAATTATTACTTTTTCAACTAAAATAAGTGTGTTTAAAGTCATTTCTGTGCCTGAAATTGGTCAAAATGTAAGATTTTGAGTAAGCAAAACTCTGTAAAAATGGCAATTTTGGTCACTGTGAGGGTTTAAAAAGTGGTTATTCAACATGAGGCCCAATCCAAATGACATTTTGAATCATTTTTGGTAGAGTCCAAAAAATCAATTTTCTGATGAAAAACGATGACCCCGGACCAGTCGAACGTTGAAAAAATGGTCAATATTGATGAAATTTTAACATTTAATCTTTTGACTTTAAATGACGGTTGGATGTGAATTATTACTTTTTCAACTAAAATAAGTGTGTTTAAAGTCATTTCTGTGCCTGAAATTGGTCAAAATTGAAGATTTTGAGTAAGCAAAACTCTGTAAAAATGGCAATTTTGGTCACTGCTAGGGTTTAAAAAGTGGTTATTCAACATGAGGCCCGATCCAAATGACATTTTGAATCATTTTTGGTAGAGTCCAAAAAATCAATTTTCTGATGAAAAACGATGACCCCGGACCAGTCGAACGTTGAAAAAATGGTCAATATTGATGAAATTTTAACATTTAATCTTTTGAATTTAAATGACGGTTGGATGTGAATTATTACTTTTTCAACTAAAATAAGTGTGTTTAAAGTCATTTCTGTGCCTGAAATTGGTCAAAATGTAAGATTTTGAGTAAGCAAAACTCTGTAAAAATGGCAATTTTGGTCACTGTGAGGGTTTAAAAAGTGGTTATTCAACATGAGGCCCAATCCAAATGACATTTTGAATCATTTTTGGTAGAGTCCAAAAAATCAATTTTCTGATGAAAAACGATGACCCCGGACCAGTTGAACGTTGAAAAAATGGTCAATATTGATGAAATTTTAACATTTAATCTTTTGACTTTAAATGACGGTTGGATGTGAATTATTACTTTTTCAACTAAAATAAGTGTGTTTAAAGTCATTTCTGTGCCTGAAATTGGTCAAAATTGAAGATTTTGAGTAAGCAAAACTCTGTAAAAATGGCAATTTTGGTCACTGTGAGGGTTTAAAAAGTGGTTATTCAACATGAGGCCCGATCCAAATGACATTTTGAATCATTTTTGGTAGAGTCCAAAAAATCAATTTTCTGATGAAAAACGATGACCCCGGACCAGTCGAACGTTGAAAAAATGGTCAATATTGATGACATTTTAACATTTAATCTTTTGACTTTAAATGACGGTTGGATGTGAATTATTACTTTTTCAACTAAAATAAGTGTGTTTAAAGTCATTTCTGTGCCTGAAATTGGTCAAAATTTAAGATTTTGAGTAAGCAAAACTCTGTAAAAATGGCAATTTTGGTCACTGTGAGGGTTTAAAAAGTGGTTATTCAACATGAGGCCCGATCCAAATGACATTTTGAATCATTTTTGGTAGAGTCCAAAAAATCAATTTTCTGATGAAAAACGATGACCCCGGACCAGTCGAACGTTGAAAAAATGGTCAATATTGATGAAATTTTTACATTTAATCTTTTGACTTTAAATGACAGTTGGATGTGAATTATTACTTTTTCAACTAAAATAAGTGTGTTTAAAGTCATTTCTGTGCCTGAAAGTGGTCAAAATTGAAGATTTTGAGTAAGCAAAACTCTGTAAAAATGGCAATTTTGGTCACTGTGAGGGTTTAAAAAGTGGTTATTCAACATGAGACCCGATCCAAAAGACATTTTGAATCTTTTTTGGTAGAGTCCAAAAAATCAATTTTCTGATGAAAAACGATGACCCCGGACCAGTCGAACGTTGAAAAAATGGTCAATATTGATGAAATTTTAACATTTAATCTTTTGACTTTAAATGACGGTTGGATGTGAATTATTACTTTTTCAACTAAAATAAGTGTGTTTAAAGTCATTTCTGTGCCTGAAATTGGTCAAAATTGAAGATTTTGAGTAAGCAAAACTCTGTAAAAATGGCAATTTTGGTCACTGTGAGGGTTTAAAAAGTGGTTATTCAACATGAGGCCCGATCCAAATGACATTTTGAAACATTTTTGGTAGAGTCCAAAAAAATCTATTTTCTGATGAAAAACGATGACCCCGGACCAGTCGAACGTTGAAAAAATGGTCAATATTGATGAAATTTTAACATTTAATCTTTTGACTTTAAATGACGGTTGGATGTGAATTATTACTTTTTCAACTAAAATAAGTGTGTTTAAAGTCATTTCTGTGCCTGAAATTGGTCAAAATTGAAGATTCTGAGTAAGCAAAACTCTGTAAAAATGGCAATTTTGGTCACTGTGAGGGTTTAAAAAGTGGTTATTCAACATGAGGCCCGATCCAAATGACATTTTGAATCATTTTTGGTAGAGTCCAGAAAAATCAATTTTCTGATGAAAAACGATGACCCCGGACCAGTCGAACGTTGAAAAAATGGTCAATATTGATGAAATTTTAACATTTAATCTTTTGAATTTAAATGACGGTTGGATGTGAATTATTACTTTTTCAACTAAAATAAGTGTGTTTAAAGTCATTTCTGTGCCTGAAATTGGTCAAAATTGAAGATTTTGAGTAAGCAAAACTCTGTAAAAATGGCAATTTTGGTCACTGTGAGGGTTTAAAAAGTGGTTATTCAACATGAGGCCCGATCCAAATGACATTTTGAATCATTTTTGGTAGAGTCCAAAAAATCAATTTTCTGATGAAAAACGATGACCCCGGACCAGTCGAACGTTGAAAAAATGGTCAATATTGATGAAATTTTAACATTTAATCTTTTGAATTTAAATGACGGTTGGATGTGAATTATTACTTTTTCAACTAAAATAAGTGTGTTTAAAGTCATTTCTGTGCCTGAAATTGGTCAAAATGTAAGATTTTGAGTAAGCAAAACTCTGTAAAAATGGCAATTTTGGTCACTGTGAGGGTTTAAAAAGTGGTTATTCAACATGAGGCCCAATCCAAATGACATTTTGAATCATTTTTGGTAGAGTCCAAAAAATCAATTTTCTGATGAAAAACGATGACCCCGGACCAGTCGAACGTTGAAAAAATGGTCAATATTGATGAAATTTTAACATTTAATCTTTTGACTTTAAATGACGGTTGGATGTGAATTATTACTTTTTCAACTAAAATAAGTGTGTTTAAAGTCATTTCTGTGCCTGAAATTGGTCAAAATTGAAGATTTTGAGTAAGCAAAACTCTGTAAAAATGGCAATTTTGGTCACTGCTAGGGTTTAAAAAGTGGTTATTCAACATGAGGCCCGATCCAAATGACATTTTGAATCATTTTTGGTAGAGTCCAAAAAATCAATTTTCTGATGAAAAACGATGACCCCGGACCAGTCGAACGTTGAAAAAATGGTCAATATTGATGAAATTTTAACATTTAATCTTTTGAATTTAAATGACGGTTGGATGTGAATTATTACTTTTTCAACTAAAATAAGTGTGTTTAAAGTCATTTCTGTGCCTGAAATTGGTCAAAATGTAAGATTTTGAGTAAGCAAAACTCTGTAAAAATGGCAATTTTGGTCACTGTGAGGGTTTAAAAAGTGGTTATTCAACATGAGGCCCAATCCAAATGACATTTTGAATCATTTTTGGTAGAGTCCAAAAAATCAATTTTCTGATGAAAAACGATGACCCCGGACCAGTTGAACGTTGAAAAAATGGTCAATATTGATGAAATTTTAACATTTAATCTTTTGACTTTAAATGACGGTTGGATGTGAATTATTACTTTTTCAACTAAAATAAGTGTGTTTAAAGTCATTTCTGTGCCTGAAATTGGTCAAAATTGAAGATTTTGAGTAAGCAAAACTCTGTAAAAATGGCAATTTTGGTCACTGTGAGGGTTTAAAAAGTGGTTATTCAACATGAGGCCCGATCCAAATGACATTTTGAATCATTTTTGGTAGAGTCCAAAAAATCAATTTTCTGATGAAAAACGATGACCCCGGACCAGTCGAACGTTGAAAAAATGGTCAATATTGATGACATTTTAACATTTAATCTTTTGACTTTAAATGACGGTTGGATGTGAATTATTACTTTTTCAACTAAAATAAGTGTGTTTAAAGTCATTTCTGTGCCTGAAATTGGTCAAAATTTAAGATTTTGAGTAAGCAAAACTCTGTAAAAATGGCAATTTTGGTCACTGTGAGGGTTTAAAAAGTGGTTATTCAACATGAGGCCCGATCCAAATGACATTTTGAATCATTTTTGGTAGAGTCCAAAAAATCAATTTTCTGATGAAAAACGATGACCCCGGACCAGTCGAACGTTGAAAAAATGGTCAATATTGATGAAATTTTTACATTTAATCTTTTGACTTTAAATGACAGTTGGATGTGAATTATTACTTTTTCAACTAAAATAAGTGTGTTTAAAGTCATTTCTGTGCCTGAAAGTGGTCAAAATTGAAGATTTTGAGTAAGCAAAACTCTGTAAAAATGGCAATTTTGGTCACTGTGAGGGTTTAAAAAGTGGTTATTCAACATGAGACCCGATCCAAAAGCCATTTTGAATCTTTTTTGGTAGAGTCCAAAAAATCCATTTTCTGATGAAAAACGATGACCCCGGACCAGTCGAACGTTGAAAAAATGGTCAATATTGATGAAATTTTAACATTTAATCTTTTGACTTTAAATGACGGTTGGATGTGAATTATTACTTTTTCAACTAAAATAAGTGTGTTTAAAGTCATTTCTGTGCCTGAAATTGGTCAAAATTGAAGATTTTGAGTAAGCAAAACTCTGTAAAAATGGCAATGTTGGTCACTGTGAGGGTTTAAAAAGTGGTTATTCAACATGAGGCCCGATCCAAATGACATTTTGAAACATTTTTGGTAGAGTCCAAAAAAATCAATTTTCTGATGAAAAACGATGACCCCGGACCAGTCGAACGTTGAAAAAATGGTCAATATTGATGAAATTTTAATATTTAATCTTTTGACTTTAAATGACGGTTGGATGTGAATTATTACTTTTTCAACTAAAATAAGTGTGTTTAAAGTCATTTCTGTGCCTGAAATTGGTCAAAATTGAAGATTCTGAGTAAGCAAAACTCTGTAAAAATGGCAATTTTGGTCACTGTGAGGGTTTAAAAAGTGGTTATTCAACATGAGGCCCGATCCAAATGACATTTTGAATCATTTTTGGTAGAGTCCAGAAAAATCAATTTTCTGATGAAAAACGATGACCCCGGACCAGTCGAACGTTGAAAAAATGGTCAATATTGATGAAATTTTAACATTTAATCTTTTGAATTTAAATGACGGTTGGATGTGAATTATTACTTTTTCAACTAAAATAAGTGTGTTTAAAGTCATTTCTGTGCCTGAAATTGGTCAAAATGTAAGATTTTGAGTAAGCAAAACTCTGTAAAAATGGCAATTTTGGTCACTGTGAGGGTTTAAAAAGTGGTTATTCAACATGAGGCCCAATCCAAATGACATTTTGAATCATTTTTGGTAGAGTCCAAAAAATCAATTTTCTGATGAAAAACGATGACCCCGGACCAGTCGAACGTTGAAAAAATGGTCAATATTGATGAAATTTTAACATTTAATCTTTTGACTTTAAATGACGGTTGGATGTGAATTATTACTTTTTCAACTAAAATAAGTGTGTTTAAAGTCATTTCTGTGCCTGAAATTGGTCAAAATTGAAGATTTTGAGTAAGCAAAACTCTGTAAAAATGGCAATTTTGGTCACTGTGAGGGTTTAAAAAGTGGTTATTCAACATGAGGCCCGATCCAAATGACATTTTGAATCATTTTTGGTAGAGTCCAAAAAATCAATTTTCTGATGAAAAACGATGACCCCGGACCAGTCGAACGTTGAAAAAATGGTCAATATTGATGAAATTTTAACATTTAATCTTTTGACTTTAAATGACGGTTGGATGTGAATTATTACTTTTTCAACTAAAATAAGTGTGTTTAAAGTCATTTCTGTGCCTGAAATTGGTCAAAATGTAAGATTTTGAGTAAGCAAAACTCTGTAAAAATGGCAATTTTGGTCACTGTGAGGGTTTAAAAAGTGGTTATTGAACATGAGGCCCGATCCAAATGACATTTTGAATCATTTTTGGTAGAGTCCAAAAAATCAATTTTCTGATGAAAAACGATGACCCCGGACCAGTCGAACGTTGAAAAAATGGTCAATATTGATGAAATTTTTACATTTAATCTTTTGACTTTAAATGACAGTTGGATGTGAATTATTACTTTTTCAACTAAAATAAGTGTGTTTAAAGTCATTTCTGTGCCTGAAAGTGGTAAAAATTGAAGATTTTGAGTAAGCAAAACTCTGTAAAAATGGCAATTTTGGTCACTGTGAGGGTTTAAAAAGTGGTTATTCAACATGAGACCCGATCCAAAAGACATTTTGAATCTTTTTTGGTAGAGTCCAAAAAATCCATTTTCTGATGAAAAACGATGACCCCGGACCAGTCGAACGTTGAAAAAAATGGTCAATATAGATGAAATTTTAACATTTAATCTTTTGACTTTAAATGACGGTTGGATGTGAATTATTACTTTTTCAACTAAAATAAGTGTGTTTAAAGTCATTTCTGTGCCTGAAATTGGTCAAAATTGAAGATTTTGAGTAAGCAAAACTCTGTAAAAATGGCAATTTTGGTCACTGTGAGGGTTTAAAAAGTGGTTATTCAACATGAGGCCCGATCCAAATGACATTTTGAATCATTTTTGGTAGAGTCCAAAAAATCAATTTTCTGATGAAAAACGATGACCCCGGACCAGTCGAACGTTGAAAAAATGGTCAATATTGATGAAATTTTAACATTTAATCTTTTGACTTTAAATAACGGTTGGATGTGAATTATTACTTTTTCAACTAAAATAAGTGTGTTTAAAGTCATTTCTGTGCCTGAAATTGGTCAAAATTGAAGATTCTGAGTAAGCAAAACTCTGTAAAAATGGCAATTTTGGTCACTGTGAGGGTTTAAAAAGTGGTTATTCAACATGAGGCCCGATCCAAATGACATTTTGAATCATTTTTGGTAGAGTCCAGAAAAATCAATTTTCTGATGAAAAACGATGACCCCAGACCAGTCGAACGTTGAAAAAATGGTCAATATTGATGAAATTTTAACATTTAATCTTTTGAATTTAAATGACGGTTGGATGTGAATTATTACTTTTTCAACTAAAATAAGTGTGTTTAAAGTCATTTCTGTGCCTGAAATTGGTCAAAATGTAAGATTTTGAGTAAGCAAAACTCTGTAAAAATGGCAATTTTGGTCACTGTGAGGGTTTAAAAAGTGGTTATTCAACATGAGGCCCGATCCAAATGACATTTTGAATCATTTTTGGTAGAGTCCAAAAAATCAATTTTCTGATGAAAAACGATGACCCCGGACCAGTCGAACGTTGAAAAAATGGTCAATATTGATGAAATTTTAACATTTAATCTTTTGACTTTAAATGACGGTTGGATGTGAATTATTACTTTTTCAACTAAAATAAGTGTGTTTAAAGTCATTTCTGTGCTGAAATTGGTCAAAATGTAAGATTTTGAGTAAGCAAAACTCTGTAAAAATGGCAATTTTGGTCACTGTGAGGGTTTAAAAAGTGGTTATTGAACATGAGGCCCGATCCAAATGACATTTTGAATCATTTTTGGTAGAGTCCAAAAAAATCAATTTTCTGATGAAAAACGATGACCCCGGACCAGTCGAACGTTGAAAAAATGGTCAATATTGATGAAATTTTTACATTTAATCTTTTGACTTTAAATGACGGTTGGATGTGAATTATTACTTTTTCAACTAAAATAAGTGTGTTTAAAGTCATTTCTGTGCCTGAAATTGGTCAAAATTTAAGATTTTGAGTAAGCAAAACTCTGTAAAAATGGCAATTTTGGTCACTGTGAGGGTTTAAAAAGTGGTTATTCAACATGAGGCCCGATCCAAATGACATTTTGAATCATTTTTGGTAGAGTCCAAAAAATCAATTTTCTGATGAAAAACGATGACCCGGACCAGTCGAACGTTGAAAAAATGGTCAATATTGATGAAATTTTAACATTTAATCTTTTGACTTTAAATGACGGTTGGATGTGAATTATTACTTTTTCAACTAAAATAAGTGTGTTTAAAGTCATTTCTGTGCCTGAAATTGGTCAAAATTTAAGATTTTGAGTAAGCAAAACTCTGTAAAAATGGCAATTTTGGTCACTGTGAGGGTTTAAAAAGTGGTTATTCAACATGAGGCCCGATCCAAATGACATTTTGAATCATTTTTGGTAGAGTCCAAAAAATCAGTTTTCTGATGAAAAACGATGACCCCGGACCAGTCGAACGTTGAAAAAATGGTCAATATTGATGAAATTTTAACATTTAATCTTTTGACTTTAAATGACGGTTGGATGTGAATTATTACTTTTTCAACTAAAATAAGTGTGTTTAAAGTCATTTCTGTGCCTGAAATTGGTCAAAATGTAAGATTTTGAGTAAGCAAAACTCTGTAAAAATGGCAATTTTGGTCACTGTGAGGGTTTAAAAAGTGGTTATTGAACATGAGGCCCGATCCAAATGACATTTTGAATCATTTTTGGTAGAGTCCAAAAAATCAATTTTCTGATGAAAAACGATGACCCCGGACCAGTCGAACGTTGAAAAAATGGTCAATATTGATGAAATTTTTACATTTAATCTTTTGACTTTAAATGACAGTTGGATGTGAATTATTACTTTTTCAACTAAAATAAGTGTGTTTAAAGTCATTTCTGTGCCTGAAAGTGGTCAAAATTGAAGATTTTGAGTAAGCAAAACTCTGTAAAAATGGCAATTTTGGTCACTGTGAGGGTTTAAAAAGTGGTTATTCAACATGAGACCCGATCCAAAAGACATTTTGAATCATTTTTGGTAGAGTCCAAAAAATCAATTTTCTGATGAAAAACGATGACCCCGGACCAGTCGAACGTTGAAAAAATGGTCAATATTGATGAAATTTTAACATTTAATCTTTTGACTTTAAATGACGGTTGGATGTGAATTATTACTTTTTCAACTAAAATAAGTGTGTTTAAAGTCATTTCTGTGCCTGAAATTGGTCAAAATTGAAGATTTTGAGTAAGCAAAACTCTGTAAAAATGGCAATTTTGGTCACTGTGAGGGTTTAAAAAGTGGTTATTCAACATGAGGCCCGATCCAAATGACATTTTGAATCATTTTTGGTAGAGTCCAAAAAATCAATTTTCTGATGAAAAACAATGACCCCGGACCAGTCGAACGTTGAAAAAATGGTCAATATTGATGAAATTTTAACATTTAATCTTTTGACTTTAAATGACGGTTGGATGTGAATTATTACTTTTTCAACTAAAATAAGTGTGTTTAAAGTCATTTCTGTGCCTGAAATTGGTCAAAATGTAAGATTTTGAGTAAGCAAAACTCTGTAAAAATGGCAATTTTGGTCACTGTGAGGGTTTAAAAAGTGGTTATTGAACATGAGGCCCGATCCAAATGACATTTTGAATCATTTTTGGTAGAGTCCAAAAAAATCAATTTTCTGATGAAAAACGATGACCCCGGACCAGTCGAACGTTGAAAAAATGGTCAATATTGATGAAATTTTTACATTTAATCTTTTGACTTTAAATGACGGTTGGATGTGAATTATTACTTTTTCAACTAAAATAAGTGTGTTTAAAGTCATTTCTGTGCCTGAAATTGGTCAAAATTTAAGATTTTGAGTAAGCAAAACTCTGTAAAAATGGCAATTTTGGTCACTGTGAGGGTTTAAAAAGTGGTTATTCAACATGAGGCCCGATCCAAATGACATTTTGAATCATTTTTGGTAGAGTCCAAAAAATCAATTTTCTGATGAAAAACGATGACCCGGACCAGTCGAACGTTGAAAAAATGGTCAATATTGATGAAATTTTTACATTTAATCTTTTGACTTTAAATGACAGTTGGATGTGAATTATTACTTTTTCAACTAAAATAAGTGTGTTTAAAGTCATTTCTGTGCCTGAAAGTGGTCAAAATTGAAGATTTTGAGTAAGCAAAACTCTGTAAAAATGGCAATTTTGGTCACTGTGAGGGTTTAAAAAGTGGTTATTCAACATGAGACCCGATCCAAAAGCCATTTTGAATCTTTTTTGGTAGAGTCCAAAAAATCCATTTTCTGATGAAAAACGATGACCCCGGACCAGTCGAACGTTGAAAAAATGGTCAATATTGATGAAATTTTAACATTTAATCTTTTGACTTTAAATGACGGTTGGATGTGAATTATTACTTTTTCAACTAAAATAAGTGTGTTTAAAGTCATTTCTGTGCCTGAAATTGGTCAAAATTGAAGATTTTGAGTAAGCAAAACTCTGTAAAAATGGCAATGTTGGTCACTGTGAGGGTTTAAAAAGTGGTTATTCAACATGAGGCCCGATCCAAATGACATTTTGAAACATTTTTGGTAGAGTCCAAAAAAATCAATTTTCTGATGAAAAACGATGACCCCGGACCAGTCGAACGTTGAAAAAATGGTCAATATTGATGAAATTTTAACATTTAATCTTTTGACTTTAAATGACGGTTGGATGTGAATTATTACTTTTTCAACTAAAATAAGTGTGTTTAAAGTCATTTCTGTGCCTGAAATTGGTCAAAATGTAAGATTTTGAGTAAGCAAAACTCTGTAAAAATGGCAATTTTGGTCACTGTGAGGGTTTAAAAAGTGGTTATTCAACATGAGGCCCGATCCAAATGATATTTTGAATCATTTTTGGTAGAGTCCAAAAAATCAATTTTCTGATGAAAAACGATGACCCGGACCAGTCGAACGTTGAAAAAATGGTCAATATTGATGAAATTTTAACATTTAATCTTTTGACTTTAAATGACGGTTGGATGTGAATTATTACTTTTTCAACTAAAATAAGTGTGTTTAAAGTCATTTCTGTGCCTGAAATTGGTCAAAATTTAAGATTTTGAGTAAGCAAAACTCTGTAAAAATGGCAATTTTGGTCACTGTGAGGGTTTAAAAAGTGGTTATTCAACATGAGGCCCGATCCAAATGACATTTTGAATCATTTTTGGTAGAGTCCAAAAAATCAGTTTTCTGATGAAAAACGATGACCCCGGACCAGTCGAACGTTGAAAAAATGGTCAATATTGATGAAATTTTAACATTTAATCTTTTGACTTTAAATGACGGTTGGATGTGAATTATTACTTTTTCAACTAAAATAAGTGTGTTTAAAGTCATTTCTGTGCCTGAAATTGGTCAAAATGTAAGATTTTGAGTAAGCAAAACTCTGTAAAAATGGCAATTTTGGTCACTGTGAGGGTTTAAAAAGTGGTTATTGAACATGAGGCCCGATCCAAATGACATTTTGAATCATTTTTGGTAGAGTCCAAAAAATCAATTTTCTGATGAAAAACGATGACCCCGGACCAGTCGAACGTTGAAAAAATGGTCAATATTGATGAAATTTTTACATTTAATCTTTTGACTTTAAATGACAGTTGGATGTGAATTATTACTTTTTCAACTAAAATAAGTGTGTTTAAAGTCATTTCTGTGCCTGAAAGTGGTCAAAATTGAAGATTTTGAGTAAGCAAAACTCTGTAAAAATGGCAATTTTGGTCACTGTGAGGGTTTAAAAAGTGGTTATTCAACATGAGACCCGATCCAAAAGACATTTTGAATCATTTTTGGTAGAGTCCAAAAAATCAATTTTCTGATGAAAAACGATGACCCCGGACCAGTCGAACGTTGAAAAAATGGTCAATATTGATGAAATTTTAACATTTAATCTTTTGACTTTAAATGACGGTTGGATGTGAATTATTACTTTTTCAACTAAAATAAGTGTGTTTAAAGTCATTTCTGTGCCTGAAATTGGTCAAAATTGAAGATTTTGAGTAAGCAAAACTCTGTAAAAATGGCAATTTTGGTCACTGTGAGGGTTTAAAAAGTGGTTATTCAACATGAGGCCCGATCCAAATGACATTTTGAATCATTTTTGGTAGAGTCCAAAAAATCAATTTTCTGATGAAAAACAATGACCCCGGACCAGTCGAACGTTGAAAAAATGGTCAATATTGATGAAATTTTAACATTTAATCTTTTGACTTTAAATGACGGTTGGATGTGAATTATTACTTTTTCAACTAAAATAAGTGTGTTTAAAGTCATTTCTGTGCCTGAAATTGGTCAAAATGTAAGATTTTGAGTAAGCAAAACTCTGTAAAAATGGCAATTTTGGTCACTGTGAGGGTTTAAAAAGTGGTTATTGAACATGAGGCCCGATCCAAATGACATTTTGAATCATTTTTGGTAGAGTCCAAAAAAATCAATTTTCTGATGAAAAACGATGACCCCGGACCAGTCGAACGTTGAAAAAATGGTCAATATTGATGAAATTTTTACATTTAATCTTTTGACTTTAAATGACGGTTGGATGTGAATTATTACTTTTTCAACTAAAATAAGTGTGTTTAAAGTCATTTCTGTGCCTGAAATTGGTCAAAATTTAAGATTTTGAGTAAGCAAAACTCTGTAAAAATGGCAATTTTGGTCACTGTGAGGGTTTAAAAAGTGGTTATTCAACATGAGGCCCGATCCAAATGACATTTTGAATCATTTTTGGTAGAGTCCAAAAAATCAATTTTCTGATGAAAAACGATGACCCGGACCAGTCGAACGTTGAAAAAATGGTCAATATTGATGAAATTTTTACATTTAATCTTTTGACTTTAAATGACAGTTGGATGTGAATTATTACTTTTTCAACTAAAATAAGTGTGTTTAAAGTCATTTCTGTGCCTGAAAGTGGTCAAAATTGAAGATTTTGAGTAAGCAAAACTCTGTAAAAATGGCAATTTTGGTCACTGTGAGGGTTTAAAAAGTGGTTATTCAACATGAGACCCGATCCAAAAGCCATTTTGAATCTTTTTTGGTAGAGTCCAAAAAATCCATTTTCTGATGAAAAACGATGACCCCGGACCAGTCGAACGTTGAAAAAATGGTCAATATTGATGAAATTTTAACATTTAATCTTTTGACTTTAAATGACGGTTGGATGTGAATTATTACTTTTTCAACTAAAATAAGTGTGTTTAAAGTCATTTCTGTGCCTGAAATTGGTCAAAATTGAAGATTTTGAGTAAGCAAAACTCTGTAAAAATGGCAATGTTGGTCACTGTGAGGGTTTAAAAAGTGGTTATTCAACATGAGGCCCGATCCAAATGACATTTTGAAACATTTTTGGTAGAGTCCAAAAAAATCAATTTTCTGATGAAAAACGATGACCCCGGACCAGTCGAACGTTGAAAAAATGGTCAATATTGATGAAATTTTAATATTTAATCTTTTGACTTTAAATGACGGTTGGATGTGAATTATTACTTTTTCAACTAAAATAAGTGTGTTTAAAGTCATTTCTGTGCCTGAAATTGGTCAAAATTTAAGATTTTGAGTAAGCAAAACTCTGTAAAAATGGCAATTTTGGTCACTGTGAGGGTTTAAAAAGTGGTTATTCAACATGAGGCCCGATCCAAATGACATTTTGAATCATTTTTGGTAGAGTCCAAAAAATCAATTTTCTGATGAAAAACGATGACCCGGACCAGTCGAACGTTGAAAAAATGGTCAATATTGATGAAATTTTAACATTTAATCTTTTGACTTTAAATGACGGTTGGATGTGAATTATTACTTTTTCAACTAAAATAAGTGTGTTTAAAGTCATTTCTGTGCCTGAAATTGGTCAAAATTTAAGATTTTGAGTAAGCAAAACTCTGTAAAAATGGCAATTTTGGTCACTGTGAGGGTTTAAAAAGTGGTTATTCAACATGAGGCCCGATCCAAATGACATTTTGAATCATTTTTGGTAGAGTCCAAAAAATCAGTTTTCTGATGAAAAACGATGACCCCGGACCAGTCGAACGTTGAAAAAATGGTCAATATTGATGAAATTTTAACATTTAATCTTTTGACTTTAAATGACGGTTGGATGTGAATTATTACTTTTTCAACTAAAATAAGTGTGTTTAAAGTCATTTCTGTGCCTGAAATTGGTCAAAATGTAAGATTTTGAGTAAGCAAAACTCTGTAAAAATGGCAATTTTGGTCACTGTGAGGGTTTAAAAAGTGGTTATTGAACATGAGGCCCGATCCAAATGACATTTTGAATCATTTTTGGTAGAGTCCAAAAAATCAATTTTCTGATGAAAAACGATGACCCCGGACCAGTCGAACGTTGAAAAAATGGTCAATATTGATGAAATTTTTACATTTAATCTTTTGACTTTAAATGACAGTTGGATGTGAATTATTACTTTTTCAACTAAAATAAGTGTGTTTAAAGTCATTTCTGTGCCTGAAAGTGGTCAAAATTGAAGATTTTGAGTAAGCAAAACTCTGTAAAAATGGCAATTTTGGTCACTGTGAGGGTTTAAAAAGTGGTTATTCAACATGAGACCCGATCCAAAAGACATTTTGAATCATTTTTGGTAGAGTCCAAAAAATCAATTTTCTGATGAAAAACGATGACCCCGGACCAGTCGAACGTTGAAAAAATGGTCAATATTGATGAAATTTTAACATTTAATCTTTTGACTTTAAATGACGGTTGGATGTGAATTATTACTTTTTCAACTAAAATAAGTGTGTTTAAAGTCATTTCTGTGCCTGAAATTGGTCAAAATTGAAGATTTTGAGTAAGCAAAACTCTGTAAAAATGGCAATTTTGGTCACTGTGAGGGTTTAAAAAGTGGTTATTCAACATGAGGCCCGATCCAAATGACATTTTGAATCATTTTTGGTAGAGTCCAAAAAATCAATTTTCTGATGAAAAACAATGACCCCGGACCAGTCGAACGTTGAAAAAATGGTCAATATTGATGAAATTTTAACATTTAATCTTTTGACTTTAAATGACGGTTGGATGTGAATTATTACTTTTTCAACTAAAATAAGTGTGTTTAAAGTCATTTCTGTGCCTGAAATTGGTCAAAATGTAAGATTTTGAGTAAGCAAAACTCTGTAAAAATGGCAATTTTGGTCACTGTGAGGGTTTAAAAAGTGGTTATTGAACATGAGGCCCGATCCAAATGACATTTTGAATCATTTTTGGTAGAGTCCAAAAAAATCAATTTTCTGATGAAAAACGATGACCCCGGACCAGTCGAACGTTGAAAAAATGGTCAATATTGATGAAATTTTTACATTTAATCTTTTGACTTTAAATGACGGTTGGATGTGAATTATTACTTTTTCAACTAAAATAAGTGTGTTTAAAGTCATTTCTGTGCCTGAAATTGGTCAAAATTTAAGATTTTGAGTAAGCAAAACTCTGTAAAAATGGCAATTTTGGTCACTGTGAGGGTTTAAAAAGTGGTTATTCAACATGAGGCCCGATCCAAATGACATTTTGAATCATTTTTGGTAGAGTCCAAAAAATCAATTTTCTGATGAAAAACGATGACCCGGACCAGTCGAACGTTGAAAAAATGGTCAATATTGATGAAATTTTTACATTTAATCTTTTGACTTTAAATGACGGTTGGATGTGAATTATTACTTTTTCAACTAAAATAAGTGTGTTTAAAGTCATTTCTGTGCCTGAAATTGGTCAAAATTTAAGATTTTGAGTAAGCAAAACTCTGTAAAAATGGCAATTTTGGTCACTGTGAGGGTTTAAAAAGTGGTTATTCAACATGAGGCCCGATCCAAATGACATTTTGAATCATTTTTGGTAGAGTCCAAAAAATCAATTTTCTGATGAAAAACGATGACCCGGACCAGTCGAACGTTGAAAAAATGGTCAATATTGATGAAATTTTTACATTTAATCTTTTGACTTTAAATGACGGTTGGATGTGAATTATTACTTTTTCAACTAAAATAAGTGTGTTTAAAGTCATTTCTGTGCTGAAATTGGTCAAAATGTAAGATTTTGAGTAAGCAAAACTCTGTAAAAATGGCAATTTTGGTCACTGTGAGGGTTTAAAAAGTGGTTATTGAACATGAGGCCCGATCCAAATGACATTTTGAATCATTTTTGGTAGAGTCCAAAAAAATCAATTTTCTGATGAAAAACGATGACCCCGGACCAGTCGAACGTTGAAAAAATGGTCAATATTGATGAAATTTTTACATTTAATCTTTTGACTTTAAATGACGGTTGGATGTGAATTATTACTTTTTCAACTAAAATAAGTGTGTTTAAAGTCATTTCTGTGCCTGAAATTGGTCAAAATTTAAGATTTTGAGTAAGCAAAACTCTGTAAAAATGGCAATTTTGGTCACTGTGAGGGTTTAAAAAGTGGTTATTCAACATGAGGCCCGATCCAAATGACATTTTGAATCATTTTTGGTAGAGTCCAAAAAATCAATTTTCTGATGAAAAACGATGACCCGGACCAGTCGAACGTTGAAAAAATGGTCAATATTGATGAAATTTTAACATTTAATCTTTTGACTTTAAATGACGGTTGGATGTGAATTATTACTTTTTCAACTAAAATAAGTGTGTTTAAAGTCATTTCTGTGCCTGAAATTGGTCAAAATTTAAGATTTTGAGTAAGCAAAACTCTGTAAAAATGGCAATTTTGGTCACTGTGAGGGTTTAAAAAGTGGTTATTCAACATGAGGCCCGATCCAAATGACATTTTGAATCATTTTTGGTAGAGTCCAAAAAATCAGTTTTCTGATGAAAAACGATGACCCCGGACCAGTCGAACGTTGAAAAAATGGTCAATATTGATGAAATTTTAACATTTAATCTTTTGACTTTAAATGACGGTTGGATGTGAATTATTACTTTTTCAACTAAAATAAGTGTGTTTAAAGTCATTTCTGTGCCTGAAATTGGTCAAAATGTAAGATTTTGAGTAAGCAAAACTCTGTAAAAATGGCAATTTTGGTCACTGTGAGGGTTTAAAAAGTGGTTATTGAACATGAGGCCCGATCCAAATGACATTTTGAATCATTTTTGGTAGAGTCCAAAAAATCAATTTTCTGATGAAAAACGATGACCCCGGACCAGTCGAACGTTGAAAAAATGGTCAATATTGATGAAATTTTTACATTTAATCTTTTGACTTTAAATGACAGTTGGATGTGAATTATTACTTTTTCAACTAAAATAAGTGTGTTTAAAGTCATTTCTGTGCCTGAAAGTGGTCAAAATTGAAGATTTTGAGTAAGCAAAACTCTGTAAAAATGGCAATTTTGGTCACTGTGAGGGTTTAAAAAGTGGTTATTCAACATGAGACCCGATCCAAAAGACATTTTGAATCATTTTTGGTAGAGTCCAAAAAATCAATTTTCTGATGAAAAACGATGACCCCGGACCAGTCGAACGTTGAAAAAATGGTCAATATTGATGAAATTTTAACATTTAATCTTTTGACTTTAAATGACGGTTGGATGTGAATTATTACTTTTTCAACTAAAATAAGTGTGTTTAAAGTCATTTCTGTGCCTGAAATTGGTCAAAATTGAAGATTTTGAGTAAGCAAAACTCTGTAAAAATGGCAATTTTGGTCACTGTGAGGGTTTAAAAAGTGGTTATTCAACATGAGGCCCGATCCAAATGACATTTTGAATCATTTTTGGTAGAGTCCAAAAAATCAATTTTCTGATGAAAAACAATGACCCCGGACCAGTCGAACGTTGAAAAAATGGTCAATATTGATGAAATTTTAACATTTAATCTTTTGACTTTAAATGACGGTTGGATGTGAATTATTACTTTTTCAACTAAAATAAGTGTGTTTAAAGTCATTTCTGTGCCTGAAATTGGTCAAAATGTAAGATTTTGAGTAAGCAAAACTCTGTAAAAATGGCAATTTTGGTCACTGTGAGGGTTTAAAAAGTGGTTATTGAACATGAGGCCCGATCCAAATGACATTTTGAATCATTTTTGGTAGAGTCCAAAAAAATCAATTTTCTGATGAAAAACGATGACCCCGGACCAGTCGAACGTTGAAAAAATGGTCAATATTGATGAAATTTTTACATTTAATCTTTTGACTTTAAATGACGGTTGGATGTGAATTATTACTTTTTCAACTAAAATAAGTGTGTTTAAAGTCATTTCTGTGCCTGAAATTGGTCAAAATTTAAGATTTTGAGTAAG
Organism: Lissotriton vulgaris; assembly: GCF_964263255.1. Lineage (NCBI taxonomy): Eukaryota > Metazoa > Chordata > Amphibia > Caudata > Salamandridae > Lissotriton > Lissotriton vulgaris. Next base: position 7,549 of record NW_028242244.1, on the reverse strand, counting down.
CAAAACTCTGTAAAAATGGCAATTTTGGTCACTGTGAGGGTTTAAAAAGTGGTTATTCAACATGAGGCCCGATCCAAATGACATTTTGAATCATTTTTGGTAGAGTCCAAAAAATCAATTTTCTGATGAAAAACGATGACCCGGACCAGTCGAACGTTGAAAAAATGGTCAATATTGATGAAATTTTTACATTTAATCTTTTGACTTTAAATGACAGTTGGATGTGAATTATTACTTTTTCAACTAAAATAAGTGTGTTTAAAGTCATTTCTGTGCCTGAAAGTGGTCAAAATTGAAGATTTTGAGTAAGCAAAACTCTGTAAAAATGGCAATTTTGGTCACTGTGAGGGTTTAAAAAGTGGTTATTCAACATGAGACCCGATCCAAAAGCCATTTTGAATCTTTTTTGGTAGAGTCCAAAAAATCCATTTTCTGATGAAAAACGATGACCCCGGACCAGTCGAACGTTGAAAAAATGGTCAATATTGATGAAATTTTAACATTTAATCTTTTGACTTTAAATGACGGTTGGATGTGAATTATTACTTTTTCAACTAAAATAAGTGTGTTTAAAGTCATTTCTGTGCCTGAAATTGGTCAAAATTGAAGATTTTGAGTAAGCAAAACTCTGTAAAAATGGCAATGTTGGTCACTGTGAGGGTTTAAAAAGTGGTTATTCAACATGAGGCCCGATCCAAATGACATTTTGAAACATTTTTGGTAGAGTCCAAAAAAATCAATTTTCTGATGAAAAACGATGACCCCGGACCAGTCGAACGTTGAAAAAATGGTCAATATTGATGAAATTTTAATATTTAATCTTTTGACTTTAAATGACGGTTGGATGTGAATTATTACTTTTTCAACTAAAATAAGTGTGTTTAAAGTCATTTCTGTGCCTGAAATTGGTCAAAATTTAAGATTTTGAGTAAGCAAAACTCTGTAAAAATGGCAATTTTGGTCACTGTGAGGGTTTAAAAAGTGGTTATTCAACATGAGGCCCGATCCAAATGACATTTTGAATCATTTTTGGTAGAGTCCAAAAAATCAATTTTCTGATGAAAAACGATGACCCGGACCAGTCGAACGTTGAAAAAATGGTCAATATTGATGAAATTTTAACATTTAATCTTTTGACTTTAAATGACGGTTGGATGTGAATTATTACTTTTTCAACTAAAATAAGTGTGTTTAAAGTCATTTCTGTGCCTGAAATTGGTCAAAATTTAAGATTTTGAGTAAGCAAAACTCTGTAAAAATGGCAATTTTGGTCACTGTGAGGGTTTAAAAAGTGGTTATTCAACATGAGGCCCGATCCAAATGACATTTTGAATCATTTTTGGTAGAGTCCAAAAAATCAGTTTTCTGATGAAAAACGATGACCCCGGACCAGTCGAACGTTGAAAAAATGGTCAATATTGATGAAATTTTAACATTTAATCTTTTGACTTTAAATGACGGTTGGATGTGAATTATTACTTTTTCAACTAAAATAAGTGTGTTTAAAGTCATTTCTGTGCCTGAAATTGGTCAAAATGTAAGATTTTGAGTAAGCAAAACTCTGTAAAAATGGCAATTTTGGTCACTGTGAGGGTTTAAAAAGTGGTTATTGAACATGAGGCCCGATCCAAATGACATTTTGAATCATTTTTGGTAGAGTCCAAAAAATCAATTTTCTGATGAAAAACGATGACCCCGGACCAGTCGAACGTTGAAAAAATGGTCAATATTGATGAAATTTTTACATTTAATCTTTTGACTTTAAATGACAGTTGGATGTGAATTATTACTTTTTCAACTAAAATAAGTGTGTTTAAAGTCATTTCTGTGCCTGAAAGTGGTCAAAATTGAAGATTTTGAGTAAGCAAAACTCTGTAAAAATGGCAATTTTGGTCACTGTGAGGGTTTAAAAAGTGGTTATTCAACATGAGACCCGATCCAAAAGACATTTTGAATCATTTTTGGTAGAGTCCAAAAAATCAATTTTCTGATGAAAAACGATGACCCCGGACCAGTCGAACGTTGAAAAAATGGTCAATATTGATGAAATTTTAACATTTAATCTTTTGACTTTAAATGACGGTTGGATGTGAATTATTACTTTTTCAACTAAAATAAGTGTGTTTAAAGTCATTTCTGTGCCTGAAATTGGTCAAAATTGAAGATTTTGAGTAAGCAAAACTCTGTAAAAATGGCAATTTTGGTCACTGTGAGGGTTTAAAAAGTGGTTATTCAACATGAGGCCCGATCCAAATGACATTTTGAATCATTTTTGGTAGAGTCCAAAAAATCAATTTTCTGATGAAAAACAATGACCCCGGACCAGTCGAACGTTGAAAAAATGGTCAATATTGATGAAATTTTAACATTTAATCTTTTGACTTTAAATGACGGTTGGATGTGAATTATTACTTTTTCAACTAAAATAAGTGTGTTTAAAGTCATTTCTGTGCCTGAAATTGGTCAAAATGTAAGATTTTGAGTAAGCAAAACTCTGTAAAAATGGCAATTTTGGTCACTGTGAGGGTTTAAAAAGTGGTTATTGAACATGAGGCCCGATCCAAATGACATTTTGAATCATTTTTGGTAGAGTCCAAAAAAATCAATTTTCTGATGAAAAACGATGACCCCGGACCAGTCGAACGTTGAAAAAATGGTCAATATTGATGAAATTTTTACATTTAATCTTTTGACTTTAAATGACGGTTGGATGTGAATTATTACTTTTTCAACTAAAATAAGTGTGTTTAAAGTCATTTCTGTGCCTGAAATTGGTCAAAATTTAAGATTTTGAGTAAGCAAAACTCTGTAAAAATGGCAATTTTGGTCACTGTGAGGGTTTAAAAAGTGGTTATTCAACATGAGGCCCGATCCAAATGACATTTTGAATCATTTTTGGTAGAGTCCAAAAAATCAATTTTCTGATGAAAAACGATGACCCGGACCAGTCGAACGTTGAAAAAATGGTCAATATTGATGAAATTTTTACATTTAATCTTTTGACTTTAAATGACAGTTGGATGTGAATTATTACTTTTTCAACTAAAATAAGTGTGTTTAAAGTCATTTCTGTGCCTGAAAGTGGTCAAAATTGAAGATTTTGAGTAAGCAAAACTCTGTAAAAATGGCAATTTTGGTCACTGTGAGGGTTTAAAAAGTGGTTATTCAACATGAGACCCGATCCAAAAGCCATTTTGAATCTTTTTTGGTAGAGTCCAAAAAATCCATTTTCTGATGAAAAACGATGACCCCGGACCAGTCGAACGTTGAAAAAATGGTCAATATTGATGAAATTTTAACATTTAATCTTTTGACTTTAAATGACGGTTGGATGTGAATTATTACTTTTTCAACTAAAATAAGTGTGTTTAAAGTCATTTCTGTGCCTGAAATTGGTCAAAATTGAAGATTTTGAGTAAGCAAAACTCTGTAAAAATGGCAATGTTGGTCACTGTGAGGGTTTAAAAAGTGGTTATTCAACATGAGGCCCGATCCAAATGACATTTTGAAACATTTTTGGTAGAGTCCAAAAAAATCAATTTTCTGATGAAAAACGATGACCCCGGACCAGTCGAACGTTGAAAAAATGGTCAATATTGATGAAATTTTAATATTTAATCTTTTGACTTTAAATGACGGTTGGATGTGAATTATTACTTTTTCAACTAAAATAAGTGTGTTTAAAGTCATTTCTGTGCCTGAAATTGGTCAAAATTTAAGATTTTGAGTAAGCAAAACTCTGTAAAAATGGCAATTTTGGTCACTGTGAGGGTTTAAAAAGTGGTTATTCAACATGAGGCCCGATCCAAATGACATTTTGAATCATTTTTGGTAGAGTCCAAAAAATCAATTTTCTGATGAAAAACGATGACCCGGACCAGTCGAACGTTGAAAAAATGGTCAATATTGATGAAATTTTAACATTTAATCTTTTGACTTTAAATGACGGTTGGATGTGAATTATTACTTTTTCAACTAAAATAAGTGTGTTTAAAGTCATTTCTGTGCCTGAAATTGGTCAAAATTTAAGATTTTGAGTAAGCAAAACTCTGTAAAAATGGCAATTTTGGTCACTGTGAGGGTTTAAAAAGTGGTTATTCAACATGAGGCCCGATCCAAATGACATTTTGAATCATTTTTGGTAGAGTCCAAAAAATCAGTTTTCTGATGAAAAACGATGACCCCGGACCAGTCGAACGTTGAAAAAATGGTCAATATTGATGAAATTTTAACATTTAATCTTTTGACTTTAAATGACGGTTGGATGTGAATTATTACTTTTTCAACTAAAATAAGTGTGTTTAAAGTCATTTCTGTGCCTGAAATTGGTCAAAATGTAAGATTTTGAGTAAGCAAAACTCTGTAAAAATGGCAATTTTGGTCACTGTGAGGGTTTAAAAAGTGGTTATTGAACATGAGGCCCGATCCAAATGACATTTTGAATCATTTTTGGTAGAGTCCAAAAAATCAATTTTCTGATGAAAAACGATGACCCCGGACCAGTCGAACGTTGAAAAAATGGTCAATATTGATGAAATTTTTACATTTAATCTTTTGACTTTAAATGACAGTTGGATGTGAATTATTACTTTTTCAACTAAAATAAGTGTGTTTAAAGTCATTTCTGTGCCTGAAAGTGGTCAAAATTGAAGATTTTGAGTAAGCAAAACTCTGTAAAAATGGCAATTTTGGTCACTGTGAGGGTTTAAAAAGTGGTTATTCAACATGAGACCCGATCCAAAAGACATTTTGAATCATTTTTGGTAGAGTCCAAAAAATCAATTTTCTGATGAAAAACGATGACCCCGGACCAGTCGAACGTTGAAAAAATGGTCAATATTGATGAAATTTTAACATTTAATCTTTTGACTTTAAATGACGGTTGGATGTGAATTATTACTTTTTCAACTAAAATAAGTGTGTTTAAAGTCATTTCTGTGCCTGAAATTGGTCAAAATTGAAGATTTTGAGTAAGCAAAACTCTGTAAAAATGGCAATTTTGGTCACTGTGAGGGTTTAAAAAGTGGTTATTCAACATGAGGCCCGATCCAAATGACATTTTGAATCATTTTTGGTAGAGTCCAAAAAATCAATTTTCTGATGAAAAACAATGACCCCGGACCAGTCGAACGTTGAAAAAATGGTCAATATTGATGAAATTTTAACATTTAATCTTTTGACTTTAAATGACGGTTGGATGTGAATTATTACTTTTTCAACTAAAATAAGTGTGTTTAAAGTCATTTCTGTGCCTGAAATTGGTCAAAATGTAAGATTTTGAGTAAGCAAAACTCTGTAAAAATGGCAATTTTGGTCACTGTGAGGGTTTAAAAGTGGTTATTGAACATGAGGCCCGATCCAAATGACATTTTGAATCATTTTTGGTAGAGTCCAAAAAATCAATTTTCTGATGAAAACGATGACCCCGGACCAGTCGAACGTTGAAAAAATGGTCAATATTGATGAAATTTTTACATTTAATCTTTTGACTTTAAATGACGGTTGGATGTGAATTATTACTTTTTCAACTAAAATAAGTGTGTTTAAAGTCATTTCTGTGCCTGAAATTGGTCAAAATTTAAGATTTTGAGTAAGCAAAACTCTGTAAAAATGGCAATTTTGGTCACTGTGAGGGTTTAAAAAGTGGTTATTCAACATGAGGCCCGATCCAAATGACATTTTGAATCATTTTTGGTAGAGTCCAAAAAATCAATTTTCTGATGAAAAACGATGACCCGGACCAGTCGAACGTTGAAAAAATGGTCAATATTGATGAAATTTTTACATTTAATCTTTTGACTTTAAATGACAGTTGGATGTGAATTATTACTTTTTCAACTAAAATAAGTGTGTTTAAAGTCATTTCTGTGCCTGAAAGTGGTCAAAATTGAAGATTTTGAGTAAGCAAAACTCTGTAAAAATGGCAATTTTGGTCACTGTGAGGGTTTAAAAAGTGGTTATTCAACATGAGACCCGATCCAAAAGCCATTTTGAATCTTTTTTGGTAGAGTCCAAAAAATCCATTTTCTGATGAAAAACGATGACCCCGGACCAGTCGAACGTTGAAAAAATGGTCAATATTGATGAAATTTTAACATTTAATCTTTTGACTTTAAATGACGGTTGGATGTGAATTATTACTTTTTCAACTAAAATAAGTGTGTTTAAAGTCATTTCTGTGCCTGAAATTGGTCAAAATTGAAGATTTTGAGTAAGCAAAACTCTGTAAAAATGGCAATGTTGGTCACTGTGAGGGTTTAAAAAGTGGTTATTCAACATGAGGCCCGATCCAAATGACATTTTGAAACATTTTTGGTAGAGTCCAAAAAAATCAATTTTCTGATGAAAAACGATGACCCCGGACCAGTCGAACGTTGAAAAAATGGTCAATATTGATGAAATTTTAATATTTAATCTTTTGACTTTAAATGACGGTTGGATGTGAATTATTACTTTTTCAACTAAAATAAGTGTGTTTAAAGTCATTTCTGTGCCTGAAATTGGTCAAAATTTAAGATTTTGAGTAAGCAAAACTCTGTAAAAATGGCAATTTTGGTCACTGTGAGGGTTTAAAAAGTGGTTATTCAACATGAGGCCCGATCCAAATGACATTTTGAATCATTTTTGGTAGAGTCCAAAAAATCAATTTTCTGATGAAAAACGATGACCCGGACCAGTCGAACGTTGAAAAAATGGTCAATATTGATGAAATTTTAACATTTAATCTTTTGACTTTAAATGACGGTTGGATGTGAATTATTACTTTTTCAACTAAAATAAGTGTGTTTAAAGTCATTTCTGTGCCTGAAATTGGTCAAAATTTAAGATTTTGAGTAAGCAAAACTCTGTAAAAATGGCAATTTTGGTCACTGTGAGGGTTTAAAAAGTGGTTATTCAACATGAGGCCCGATCCAAATGACATTTTGAATCATTTTTGGTAGAGTCCAAAAAATCAGTTTTCTGATGAAAAACGATGACCCCGGACCAGTCGAACGTTGAAAAAATGGTCAATATTGATGAAATTTTAACATTTAATCTTTTGACTTTAAATGACGGTTGGATGTGAATTATTACTTTTTCAACTAAAATAAGTGTGTTTAAAGTCATTTCTGTGCCTGAAATTGGTCAAAATGTAAGATTTTGAGTAAGCAAAACTCTGTAAAAATGGCAATTTTGGTCACTGTGAGGGTTTAAAAAGTGGTTATTGAACATGAGGCCCGATCCAAATGACATTTTGAATCATTTTTGGTAGAGTCCAAAAAATCAATTTTCTGATGAAAAACGATGACCCCGGACCAGTCGAACGTTGAAAAAATGGTCAATATTGATGAAATTTTTACATTTAATCTTTTGACTTTAAATGACAGTTGGATGTGAATTATTACTTTTTCAACTAAAATAAGTGTGTTTAAAGTCATTTCTGTGCCTGAAAGTGGTCAAAATTGAAGATTTTGAGTAAGCAAAACTCTGTAAAAATGGCAATTTTGGTCACTGTGAGGGTTTAAAAAGTGGTTATTCAACATGAGACCCGATCCAAAAGACATTTTGA